>NC_134483.1:241226742-241334242 GCF_040206685.1 Ascaphus truei
CACACACGTGTGTATATCACACACACACACACGTGTGTATATCACACACACACACACGTGTGTATATCACACACACACGTGTGTATATCACACTCAAACACGTGTGTATATCGCGCGTATCACACGCGCGCGTATCACACACACGCGCGCATCACACACGCGCGCGTATCACACACACACACGCGCGCGTATCACACACACATGCGCGCGTATCAAACACACACACACACACGCGCGTATCACACACAAACACACACGCGCATCACACACACATCACACACGCGCGCGCGCGCATCACACGCATCACGCGCGCGCGCATCACGCGCGCGCATCACACACGCATCACGCGCGCGCATCACACACGCGGCACACAGGCGCGCGCGCGGCACACAGGCGCGCGCGCGGCACACAGGCGCGCGCGCGGCACACAGGCGCGCGCGCGGCACACAGGCGCGCGCGCGGCACACAGGCGCGCGCGCGGCACACAGGCGCGCGCGCGTCACACAGGCGCGCGCGCGGCACACAGGCGCGCGCGCGGCGCACACAGGCGCGCGCGCGTCACACACACGCGCGCATCACACACACACACGCGCGTATCACACACACACACGCGTATCACACACACACACGCGTATCACACACACGCGCGTATCACACACACGCGCGTATCACACACACGCGCGTATCACACACACGCGCGTATCACACACACACGCGTATAACACAAACACACACGTATCACACAAATGTTGGAGTGGGACTGGATATAAATGGTGTGGGTGGGTGTGGAAATGTGAGAGTTCGTAGCACAACTAAAAGTGTGTGTGGATACTTAGTGGTCCCTATTGGTGTATAGGGATGGAAAAACAAGGAGTATTAGTATGTGTGAGAGACAGCTGTGTGTGCATACATATAGCACAGTATGTACAGACATGGCCTATAGCGCTCATGGGAAGAGAGTTCACTACTGTCAGTAATGACTCATAAAATTTCGATCTCTGTTTAGGCCACTGCTAAGTGTCCCGAACAGTTGCATAAATTTGTATTCATGCAACCGTCTCTCTTTCGGGGTTTTAAGATTACCTTTGAGTATGGCAACCCTCAGATCGTTCATCTTATGGCCAGAGTCAGAGAAATGTTCGCCAACAGGACTGTCTCTTGTAGCGCGTGTGATGCTGTGGCGATGCAGGTTCATTCTCTTGTTCAGCCCCTGCCCTGTCTCACCTATGTAGTAGCAGCCCCCTGGGCATTTCATGCACATGATGAGGTACACGACATTGCTGGAAGAACAGGTGAACCTTCCTCCGATTTTGTATTCCCGATTCCTGTGTGGTATTTGTATTGTGTCCGCTGTGTAGAGCATTGCGCAGGTTTTGCATCTTGGGTCCTGGCATGGTTTTGTCCCGCATTCAGTTGTACTGCTTAATACTTTACTCCTCACCATAATATTCTTGAGATTATGGGGTTGTCTGTATGATAATAAGGGTGCTTCAGGGAAGACCTGTTGCAGTCTTGTATCTTCCTGGAGGATGGGTTGTAGTTTCCTGGCGATCTTGCGTAGGGCTCCTAGGTGTGGGTTATATGTGACCACCAAAGGTACCCTGTCGCTTGTCTCCTTCTGTTTGTATTCAAGGAGATCACTTCTTGGTATTCTGGTGGCTTTGTGAATTTGCTGGTCTACAATTCTGTGGTTATATCCACGGTTTATAAAGTCTGATCGCAAGGCTTTAATCCGCTGGTCTCTGTCTGCTGTGTCGGAGCATATCCGGTTGTATCGTATGGCTTGACTGTAGATGGTTGCATGTTTGGTGTGTGTCGGGTGGAAACTGTTGTCCCTCAAATAGCTGGCTCTGTCTGTAGGTTTGCGGTATACAGAGGTCTGTAGTTGGTTGTTCTTTATAGTAATGGTGGTGTCTAGGAAATGTACTTCATCCGGGGAATGGGTGAGTTTGAGGTTGATGGTCGGGTGGAAAGTATTGAAGTTGTCATAGAACTGTAGGAGGTCCTGTTCGCCAGAGGTCCAAATCAGATTGGTTTCCAGCTGGCAGAGTCTTCCAGTCCGTGCGTGGAGTTCAGCAAGTGGCAGAGAAGGTGTCCATGCGCCCGTGCATGAGCTGGGTGTTTCTCCGTCTGCCTTCCTCTCCGCACACACCTTGCACAGCCCCCGTTCCGTTGCACATGCGCATCCGGCGAGATGCTGGCAAAAAAACTGGAAAGTCAACCTCCTCACTACGGTGGCCTGTGATGACCAAAAACCGTCAGACGCGTTTCGCATTAGCTTCCTCAGTGACGTCAACGGAACGGGGGCTGTGCAAGGTGTGTGCGGAGAGGAAGGCAGACGGAGAAACACCCAGCTCGTGCACGGGCGCATGGACACCTTCTCTGCCGCTTGCTGAACTCCACGCACGGACTGGAAGACTCTGCCAGCTGGAAACCAGAAAACACAAGACAACCCATCTCTGAAAGGGACGCTCTGTGGAGTCTGGCTCTATCTCCTCCCTATGCCAATATTATTTGGCCGCTTGTGAGTTTTTAATCTCTATTATTTTGTATGTTAATAAATTTTATTACACTATTTTTCCCTTTTCCCTGTTTTTCTGAGGAATCATCAGGAGGCTTCCCCTCACCCTCAACCCATCCCCCCCTCCAGGAGGAGTAGTCATTTGATCAAGATTAGACACCTGATGTGAGTGTGTCTCCTCCCATATTGAATGTTCACTATTTACCCCCCTGAATGAAGAAGTGAGATATATATATTTATTGAATTTTTCCTCATTGTGGTCCCCCTCTCTCTTCTATTTTCTAAGTTTTATATGCCCTGGAGCCACAAGCAGAACAACGCGCCCGAGGATCCTTCCCCTTTTTCTCCTGCACACCTATACAGAGGTTGGTGAATCACCTCTGAGAGACTCGGGCAGCGGAACTGCATTGTGTAAAGGACTGAAGTTACGTATTGAACAGTAGGATCTCTCTTTTGGCGCAACTTCTCTATTTTTCCTTACACAATGAATTTACCCCAAATTCTCACTAATTTAACTTGCTACGGTATGTATTGTGCTGAACAACTAGCCTGTCTATGGATTTTTTTTTTTTTTTAAAAGGAATGATGGACCAGCCAGACTTTGAAAAATCTCAGGCAACCCAGTCTAATCACACAGCCTTTGGTAACCCCCTTACAAGCCCTGAAGAGAAACATAAGCATCTGTGTGCTCACCACAGCATATCAGTATACTGACACAGAAGACTATTTTTAGCTGACGAGCAAATACAACTACTACACTAAAGCTGAAGGGCATTCATAGTAATGGGATATTGGTATTGTGCAAGCTTGTCTGTGAAGGGCTTTCAGAACACACCAATATGTTAATCAATGAATAAACACCCTGCTATATGTTGCTATTCTTGACATTGTGTCATGATTAGAAATGTCCTACTATTTTTGTTCATGAATACATTAAATAAAAAACATATGAATAAAAACATGGTTAAATGACACATCTGCCAATGTAATTCACAAGTAATGAGTTGATATCAAAACAGTCTACAAAAGGAAGCAGCTTTTACACTGGCTGATGGGATATTCTTATGAGAATATGTTCAATAAACAGAATTTGCCTTTTTCTCAGCTGCTGTTGAGGTCATCCTACACGCTTTCATTCAGCTTTGCTCACATTGACCCTTTCCTGCTGTTAGACCCTTTTCTGAGTTTCTATTTTTAGCAGTTCCCCCCCTACCCCCCGCTTCCTCCTTTCTACCAAAAATAATTCTCAAAAAAAACAAGTATTTTTGACAAATCGTATAAAGAATAGCATAGTGTACTTACAATATGCAAGTATGCTTCTGGATCTCTTTTGCAAAAGTTTATTTACTAACTGCATTAGAGTGAAAAGCTAAGATAGTGTTTTAAGTGAATATGTTTACAAGTCTTAATGTGTGTATGGTTCTAAGGGATCCAACATGTGACATTTTATAACATGGCATTTAATACTGTTACTGAATGTCTGATCTCTGATTAGTGACCTTAGTAAAGGGCCATTTGTGGCTCTAGGGAGTATACAAGGGCCACCCCTTCAGTTGTCCCATAAAAGGGCAGCCCAATCATGAAACAACTGAACACATTTTAGTGAAAGTCCATCTGGAAATCTCCTGTCATTTCTGGTTTCGCAAAGAAATGCAAAAAAAAAAAAGAAAAAAGTCAAGTGAATCCCTTTTCTACAAGCATTTTCTGACCCTTCATTAAAAAAAATCATATGTCAATAAGTCTTTCTATATTTTTTGTTTGTGTACACATAAAAAGGTGTACTGCAATGTTCTTAAAACAGTGCGCTTTCAAAATGAAAAAAAAAAAGTGAAGAAAAGCACCTAGATAAAAGTTTGAAATAGATATTTATGGTAAACAATATAAAAGTGGAGAGGAAGATACATGATTAAATGGGCCAGCTAACAGCACAAGTATATATTTAACCAAACTCCTCACAGACTGTCAAGAACTATGACATGGTATACCTATTATCTATCTTGATTTACAACCACACTCAATGCCCTCGTCACCTATTTTTTTTCAATGCGTCATACAAAAGGCCACCAGTCCTGCACACTGTAAATGACAAAGCAGAAATAAATTTTGCAAGGTGCTGAAAATTGTGAAATGTAATGTTTTGGTATGTAAAGATTTCACGGGAAACGCATTATGCGAGTTTCCCCAATAAGCTTTTACGTATCATTTTGCAATGAAGGAGTCTTTATTACAATGATGTTGGAAATACAAAGGGTCAGTATATAAAAGGTTCTTGAACATTAAAAGCAAAATTAGATCTCCATCAGGCCCATGCTCACTATGGAGAAAGGTTGAGCAGATAACATCAGGCAGATATAACTTTCTGCAGCATCATGGTGTCTGTAATCATGGCTCAAAGTCAACTGGCAACAGCCAAGGCTGCAAAAACACAACACCCACAAGTGTGACACTTTATATAACACAGGGATTGGCAAACTACTGTATTATATAATGACATTGCCTCCTTTATGTCAAAATTACAATATCCAACCCCTGCTTTTTTACTCTGCATAATTGCATATTCTCAATCAACTAACCTTTCCAAAATCATTATATATAACTGCACTGAAATGATTACACTAAAGTTTAAGGCCAGAGAAAAGCAGGCATCATACGGTATTATTAACATGTCTATTTTCTTGCACTGCTCCCACGCAGCCGCGCCCCAGCCAAGGGATCTAAGGACCCACTGCACGTCAGCTTTGCCTTTCCATTCATTTGTTTCTTCCCTCGATTACTTGCGACCAGAGAGCAGGAGATCACCCTACTGCCCTTCAGGTCCCTGAGTAGTAATAATAATAATAATAATAATAATAATAATAATAATAATAAATAGTGTTGTGGCTGGCAGAGACACAGCCCCATGCAGGCAATGCACAAAATGAATCCAGATCCCTGCATGGGGAATAATCTAGTGACAGCGACTTCTGTGCCCTCTGCCTTGTCTTCTACCAGGGGCTCAGCCTCCATCTCCCAGCTGAGACTTAGCAGCAAAGGCTAGATCCACAGGGCACCCTCAAATATAATAGCCAGCTCATGTGTAAAAAAACAAAAACATATATAGATATTAACATTTCAAAAACGCTTATATGCTGTACCTAAAATAATTTTTATATACACATACATACTCACACTGATATATACTGCCCGTATATTATACGTGTGTACATGCAGCACTTGTTCCCACACACAATAGAATCAATACCTCACCCCACACATCACACAGGAGCCGCTCCCTCTCTCAGTTATCAGTAGGATTAAACAAACCCCCGATCCTCACCCTCCCGGATATCACTGAAACAAATGAGGGAGAGGATTGTCATGGGGGGGTGCCCTCTCTTTTCTGGTTGCTGTACCTTAAGAGCCGCCGGCGCCGCCTCTTCCTGCTGCAGGGAAATGGCAAGGACCGAGCGGCACAGGCAGGGGGAGAGCAAAGCAGCATCCGAGGGCGAGCCGGGGACACACACACATCGCGAGTGGGGGGAAGAGGAGGAGGAGTGGAGGGAAGAGGAGGAGGAGTGGAGGGAAGAGGAGGAGTGCGGGGAAGAGGAGGAGTGAGGGGAAGAGGGAGCCGCCCACCTCTTCTCCGCACTTGGCAGGCGCCCCGCACTGGAGCCGGTGTCACAGATGCTCACACGACTTCATCATCTGGGCCAATGCTACCAAGGGGATTGTCAGCCAGCTCCTGCTTTTACCACATATTCATTGCACTAGTTTTCAGTTCACATTAGGGAAATATGCAGTTAGTCTGAACATTAAAATACTGGATTTGGCAGCTAGTAGCGTTAAATGACACAAATTCGTGAGATGTTGGGATTTTCCGGACATGTTGGTAGAAACATCCTGATTGTAAACAGCAAGATTTTAATGAAGTCAGATAGATGCTAAAAAATGTGGAGAGTCTTCTCTAGAAATAATGACCCCCTGTGAGTCTTACTGTAAATGTGTAAAAGACTTCTGTTTTTTAAATATATTTTGGAAAAGTTGGGTAATTATTTTTGTGTATATCAAATATTACTACACTGAGTCCCCAGAAGGTATTCTATAAAAACAAAACAAAACAAAAAAACCTCTTAAATGTTAGGGTACAGCTCCCCAAAGAAGCTGGTAGTCAGGTATAAAAGTAATACTCATCTGCTACTTCTGTGACAATCGGGCATATGTTATTCTCTGTGGCCTTATGTATTTTCATTTCTCTAGTGCAAATGCAGTTGGTTGCCTTGTCAACATTTTATTTGGTAATCAGTGTAACCCTGTTTCTCTCCCCTCCCCCCCCCCCCAATCGCAAATAGAGTCTATTACAGGGAAAACTATACTGGTTACTTGGAGTGGTGTGGTGCATAGCTGCTGATAAACAGTAGCCCTGAGTCTCGCGCATGATTGTAGGGAATGTCGGGACAGGCTTCTGGGGTATAAACTGACTCGTACTCACAGTGACAGCGCCTCCATCTCTTGCAGCCCCCAGGATAAGGGGAGATATTCCAGCAGGAGAGTCTCTTTCTCCTTTTTCCTGATAGATTTCAGTCTCAGACAAGAAGTATATTAAACAGGAACACTTTATTCTGTATACACACGGCACAGCAGTCAGCAGCATATAGGGCCTGCACCCTTAGGATGTCCCTGGACCTACACTCCCAGCCAGCGGGCACCAGGAGCAGTCCTAGCTCTTCCCTTACTCTCTGGTAGAGTAAGGGGAACAGTTTCCCTCCGCTCCCCTAAGGGAGGGCACACAGTAGGTAGCGCCCTGCACAACTGATCACGGGTAGACTATGCCTCTCAAGGTAGAGGCAGACTCCTTAAATTGAGGAAGTACAACCCCTTAAGTACAGATCCAGCAGGAACCAGCCCCTTGCCCCCGATTGGACACCAGGCCTGATTACACTACCTTCTCTGTGACTCACTGAGCTGCAGAGGCGTGGGGAAAACCCATGCACTCCTGGCAAAACCTGCCCTTACCAGGGCTACACTATCCCTCTGGTGGATTCCAATGGTCCCCTAATTTGCTTGGCCATCCTGTAGGTGAATAACCTGTACAGAATACAAAATGACATAAATGATGCACAAATAATAACGTTGTCATAGTACCCTCAGCTCACACACCCATTCACTTTGGGATGATGCTAACAAATAATAGGAATACTCCCAACATGGAGAATCCTTCACTCAGTAATAATATCTGGGATCAGGTTTTCTTAATTCCCAACCATTATGATCAATTACCTTAACAAAATAAGACTGAGAAGGGCAATTTTCTGGACGATATACAACTTTGTGCATGAAAAAGTTCCTCCCTACACTCCAGACCCTCACGAGGTAGCATATTCTTTCTTCAGTATGGAAAGCTGAACTACTATTCTTAGAGCTCAGGTAATCTATTACTGCATCTCGGAGCCAGGTCTCTCTTTGCTCCTCAATTTCTAACATAATGGACTCTGGCACGTAAAGACACTCATAGCCATGAGATAACCTATACCTTGCCACTATGGGGCAATATTAGAGACGAGCTCTGTATCTGTGCTCAGAGAAAATGCATGTATCACTTAGTCCAGTGATAAATCCAATAATTCATATCGCTTTCCTCATCAACACACACAATAATCCAATAATGACTTGCTAGCAGATGTAGTCAAATAATACTCCTATAATGGGGAGGTATAGGGAAATACAATATAGGTTGGCCACACTGCTCAAAATAAAGGAACAGTGGGACCCCAGCTAGTAATCCCAAGCATGATAACACTCCCCTGGAGCTAGACTAGATAACATCCATGGAAGAAAAATAATAAAGCGTACTCACACTTGGCAATGTTGCCAGAAGTCCTGTTTTTAGCGTGCAGCTGCAAGATAGATACTGAAGGGTGTATCCCTGGAGGGGACGTGCAGGCAGTGCACTGCATAGAGGTGCATATCGCAAAAAGATGTGACGGTAGCTGGATTAGGTGCAATAAAAATAAGCTTCTTTATTGAGGAACAAGACAAACAGGGTTCACATGACGCTGTAGAGGTACGCTAACATCTTTCGGGCTCCCAGCCCTTTGTTTTTTTCTATATGCACCTCTAAGCAGTACACTGCCTGCACGTCCCCTCCAGGCATACACCCTTCAGTACCTTGCCACTATGGCTCTGTCTGCCCTGCTTAACTTAGTTTGTGTCTTGCCATGGGCCTTGCCTGGTAGTACCCAGTATAAAGGTTCCACTGGAGCAATTTCTTCATAAAGGATAGAAGGCCCTTTAGGTATCACAATCCCTTGCTTGATCTCCCTTAATCTCCTACGGAGTTCTTCAGCAGCCTCCTCAGTAGAGTAGGTGCCTTCATCCCACCAGTGATCTACTGTCTCTCAATCTATTAACACAAACCGGGTATGGTCCATAGCTACTGAATACCCCATAAATAATGGGGCCCACCATTTCCTACTATCATCTGTGGACCCTGGTGAAGATACAGATTTTTCGGTATCTGCTCTGGAAGATACCCCTGATGTACCCGACACACCACACAATAAACGTTTAGGTCTACCCCTGAATATGGTTTTAAACACAATGGGATTCATCACAGGCACTTTGCTAGACACAGGCACTTCCCCCTCAGACCCCTCGTCAGATGTCACCCAATTCCGCCAGTCCGTGGATGGTGTGGAGGCTTTTGGTGTTTTACCCTTAGATCCCCAGTGACAAGGATGGGACCCCGGACTGGATGGAGCAGTGGCCGTGGCAGTGGCAAGGGCACTAGGAAGTGGAGTTTGGGAAATAGCAGAGTCCTGGACAAAGTCCTAAAGTCAGACTATGCCTCGACCAGTGGGGGTTTTCTTAATGTCCGGGTCTACAGACCTCCGTTTTCCTTGGCCCGCAACAGCCTTCATATTTCGCCATATCTTCTTTAGAAGGAATGGTACTCACCGGAGCGGTCGTAGCACAGTCCCGGTCCGCTCCGGCGCTTGACAGGGAAGTGACGTCATCATCATGGGACATCGTGGACTCCCGGTACAGGTCCCGCACCGGAAGTACGTCATCCGCAGGGCGTGGCACCGGAAGCTTGGCGTGGTCCTTCACTCTGAAGTAGGCGCCAGGCTGGGCCTCGTCTCCGGACTCCTGCGCAGCAGCCTGTCGGGAGTAAGGGGATGGACTCTCACCGCTCCGCTGGCTCGCGATGGTTGTCCGGTCCTCTGGAGCAGCCGCAGGTACCTCCTCAACGACACTGGGAGCCTCCACGGCCGTGGGGCTTCTACGAGACTCAGGCCGCACCAGCACCTGCTGTCGTGGGACATCTGGGCTCACCCACTCCACATCACAGGTACGTGAACGTCTTTTTGCAGCACTGTTGGAGTGGTCAGCCTGTTGGCGCATCACCACAGATGACAGGCTGTCATGGTCATCGTCCAACGAATGAGCAGGGACACCTCCGCAGGGGAGCGACATTGGGGCCCTTCGCATCCACTGGCGTCAATTGGCACGAAGTGGTCCTGCTCCGGTACCACCAGCGGTAGCAATCCCCATTCTCCCTGGGCAGTCACCTTATCCTTCTTGGGTTCTGCCATCATGGGTTCCGCCTCTGGAACCGGATCTGGAACCGGGGTACACGGACCCCCTGGAACACCAGGTAGGACACACGGGCCCGTGTTGGTCATAGCCTCGAGGCTGCCCACTTCTATTAGTGTCGCTTGCGAGCCGTCCGGCTGGGCAACAACTGGGGGAAACGGTTCTACCGGCCATAAGTAGAATATTCCACATTGCAGGCACCACGCCGTAATACTCGGCTCATCCCCAGGTAATCTGCACTGCAGGCACAAACACCTTAAGAATTCTTGGCCGCCTACTTCCACCACCAGGAAGTCTCCTGGAAGTTGGTAGGTGGTTAGCCGACATGCAGCCATATCTTCTTTAGCTCGGGCAGTTGTGTATACAAGGTCTCGACAATTGGCTCCTTCTTGCTCGCCAGCTCTGAAGGACTGAGGGTGCGGAAGCTCACATCCGGCTCCTCCTTCAGCTTGTTTAGAGCTATGGGATTGGCTCTCATTGTGCCCCTTCCCTCTGGTGGAGATTAGAGGAGGGGCACACAGCATTATGGGTTGACTCTGGCTCTGTTCTGAGCCACTCACATCCCGGGGGTGGAGCTCTGACTTTCGCGCCATACCCGAACAGAGTTTTGCAAACAATTTTCTCGCAGCCTGGTTGCACGCAGCACGTGCGCCATCCAGACTTGGCGGGAACCACCATTTTAGATCACTTAGTCCACGCCATTTACTCCCTTGCTGAGTAGTCGCCATCTTAGGTGAACTAACGTGCTTCAGCATAGAGCGACCCTCACGATTTGGTAGGTGCCCCGCTCTCCTGCTACAAAAAATCAAATTATAACTTTCGCTGGTGGCGACTGCGACGGGTGACATCATCAGTCGCCGTCGCCAGCACTATAAGCACGGCCTTGGTATCATGGTTCTCTGCTTTGACAAATCAAGTTCAACAAAGTTCAGATCGAATTTAGACAGTGACATTTTCCTGGTAATCTATAATTGAGACATCACCATAAAAAAATTAATGTGTGTGTGTGCCGAGCACGCGCATTTTAAGTGAAACTTCTTTGTCTTTTGTCACTGTTTTGTCACAGATATTGTATTTGTGATTGTGTTTTGATTTTTACTTAAAAGTATCGCCATGTCAGTGACAAAACGCAAAAATGTTTGACTTTGAACGCGCTGCACGGCACACACCCTGTTTTAGCTATTTGCAAGTCTATATTTATACTAACTGTGAATTCCTCATGTTTGTGTGTGTGTGTGACTGTGTGTGTGTGTGTTAGTGTGTGTGAACTTATTATTAAGAAGGGAGGGAGCCTACGTGTGCAGCAGAGTTCGGTGTGAGGCAGGCATACGAAGAGGTCCAGGCAGCTGAGCAGGGAAGTTGCGCCTGACGTCTGGTGTCCTGTTCATGCGCGCGGCACAACCGCGACAGGGTTTACAACCTCTTCTGCGCATGTGCTGCCTAGATGTTTGGCGCATGCGTAGTGGACGGCAGCCATTCTGCACATCTGAATGGGATGGCAGCTGTTAAGCGCATGTGCAGAAGACGGCGGCAGTTTGGCACATGCGGAGGTAAAAGGTGGTTATTGCGCATGCGTGGTGCGGCCTGCAACCTCCTCTTCTGCATGCGCTGCCTACAAACTCTGTGTGGCCTGGAACTGGGAGGTATGTGCATGTGTTGGTGCGCACCAATCTGTAGTGTGACGTCAATATCGTCATGCTTTTTCGTTACAACACAAGGGATTTTTCCTATCAAAACACTGTAGGTGAGAGCCAAGAAGTTTTACTTCAAAAATCAGTACAACACACCTACTGTGCAAAAGGGGTATACTTACTGCTTTGCCACAATGCAATGTCCTCGTAACATTTACTATCGGTGAATATGACTAAAGAGTTGGACAACAGAGTCAAATTTAAAAAGTCTTCCAGTATTTTAAAATAGGCTACATGGAACCGGGTAAAACTCGGAATGGAGGAATACCCTTTAGATTGATTAGGGCAGTGGTTTTCAACTTTTTTTGTTTATGGAACTGTGAGGATTCGCCGTTCTGCTGCTCCTGACCCTTTAACCATCACCCGGCCTTTGGAATACCAGGGCACTCAAGAGTGGCAAACTGGTGGCAGTACTCACGCGCGGCGCTCGGGTTCTGTGCGGTCCCCTTCAGACCCTGAGTCTGGGGCGCGCTCTTGTCCCTCCTGTCTTGGTGCACGGTCTCCTCGGTGCCACTACACTACACAGTGCAGTCGCGCCCCCTGTTCCACCTCTGCCTCCGCGGGTCCCGCCTCTGGTCTCCGCCCCTGCCGTGACGTCACAGTTACGCATCGCAATAGCGCTCCTCGCTCCGCCTCCTTTCCCGCGGGCCCTGCCTCTGGTCTCCGCCCCGTGTTGGCATAGCTTTTGCGGCGCGTGATGACGACGCGCGACCGGGTCACCTACGGGTTGCGCGGGTTGCGTGGGAATGCGCGCACACATTCTGACACACTGGCTATTGGCTGTGTAATAGGATGCACCTGTGTGGTCCAGCAGCCTATCCAGTGCCATTCTCCTGCTTCCTGGTTGCCTCCCATTGGTGGGAGGTCCTATAAATATGTTCTCAGTGCTCTCAGTCATTGCCGAGCATAACCTCTGTTTGTGTGATGCTGCACTCACTGCCTTGTTCCGGTTTGCCTGAACCCTGCTGTCTGACCCTGCCTGGATACTACCCTGTGATACTCTCCTGTACTGACCCTGGCTTTGGACAACTACTCTACTCTCTCCTGCACTGACCCTGGCTTTGGAACCACGGCGATGCTGACCTCTCCTGCACTGACCCTGGCTTGGCTCCACGACTACTCTACACTCTCCAACCCTGACTCTGGCTACGTTCCCCAATGATCTGCTGCTCTTTACTCCAAGACCCGGCAAGTACCTCACTAATGCTGTCTTCTTTTACCCTGATCCGGCCTGCACGACTATCCTACACTCTAGACGTGCCCTCACGGTTGTGGTTGGCGTTCTATACAATTCCCTACCTCAGCCCTGCGGTCGCGCCTCGTTTGTGGTGAGCTACGTGTTACAGTATGCTTGGCCAAACAAACTTCGACCCCGCTGAGGTAGGAAGAGTCCTGAGCACGCACGCCAACGCCCTTTCCAGTCTTGAAGATAAATGGGAATCTAATGACCAAAACTTGAGAGTCCTCCGAGAGGATTTTAGGAACTTATCCCTCCACCTTCAAGGTTCTCGCCCGGATCCCATCCCAACGGTCACTAGTACTCCACCCATGCCTGCCTATCTGTCTGAACCCCGACTTCCCACGCCCAATCGGTACGTGGGAAATCCTCACGAGTGTCGGGGCTTCCTTAATCAATGTTTCATTCAGTTTGAGATGAATCCTTCCAGTTTTTCTTCTCCCTGCTCCAAGGTATCTTATATAATTTCTTTCCTCATTGATGATGCCCCTGCCTGGGCCACCCCAATCTGGGAGCGAAGATCCGACCTGACCCAGAGCATTGGAGCTTTTACTACGGAGTTCCGCAGGGTGTTCGATACACCAGGTCGAAAGGTATCCGCAGCTTCTGCTCTCTTCTTTATTTCTCAGGGTAACCAGTCTGTTGCTCACTTTGCATTTTAGGACTATTGCCACGGAGACGGATTGGAACGGAGAATCTTTGTCTGCTGCCTTCTGGCAGGGATTGTCTGAGACTGTAAAAGATGAACTGGCTACTCATGACCGGCCCACTGACCTGGAGGATCTCATTGCGATCTGCATCAAGGAGGATCACCGTCTCGAAAAGGACCGAGAGAAGACTTCATCGCTAACCAACCTCCAGGATTAACCCGAATCAGGTCGGTCAGTTTGAATTTCCTGTCCCAGACTCTTCTGAACCTATGCAATTGGGAGATACGTCACTCTCGCACCCTGAGAGGAAACGCTGCATAGATGCTGGACTATGTCTGTATTGTGGGGGTCCTGGACATTTCGCTTTCTCTTGCCCCAACAAGGCGGGAAACGCAAGGCCCAGGGGAGTCTCATTGGGAACGATTTCTCTTTCCCCTATAAATATTTCTAATCGCACTAAGATCCTTGTACCCATCTCTTTGTCTGGTAAGGGATTCTCGGTTTCCACTTTGGCCGTTCTTGATTTTGGTGCAGGGGGTTCAAAATTTCACAGAGCACCACAAGATTCCTTTAGTGTGCAAGAAGAACCCCATCGCCTTAGAAGCCATTGATGGTAGACCACATCAGCCTGCATTCATTTCCTTGAAAACCCAGGTCATTTAGTTAAGGTCTCTAAATAATCATATGAAGAATATTTCTTTGAACGCTATTCATACTCCCTCTATTGCAGTAATCTTAGACCTACCCTGGCAACAGCTGTATAATCCCCGTATTGACTGGATGAGCAAAGAACCTATTCAGTGGAGCCCTCACTGTATCCTGAACTGTCTGGAGGGTTCGAGCAGCGTTTGTGCAACCACCGTATCTGAAGAGAAAGAAAGGGTACAGCTGCCGGAGGAATTCTCCGACTTCAAGGATGTCTTTGACAACGTCAAGTCCGAAATTCTTCCTCCTCATCGCCCCTACGATTGCCCCATCGAATTACTTCCAGGTACGACACTGCCCAGAGGGGCCTCTTATCCCTTGTCTATGCCAGAGACTAAAGCCATGAAAGTATTGCAAAGAGAAATTGGGCACTGCAGAACGATGAGGCTGATGTAGGTTGATAAAAATAATTTATTAGGGCATAATGAGCCAAAGATTAAAACAACACAGGCGTTTCTCGCCTCACAGGGCGCTTTCTCAAAGGGTGACAAAGTTTGGGAACAGGATGTCTTATATAATGCATCACCCCAGACAGGTGTTTCTAATAGGTGATTGCTGTAATGATATAACAGCCAATCACAGTTGGACCTGAGACAACACCTATGTGGAAGTGAATTGCACCATAAAAAGCACCTGAGTACATTTGAGTGAAAGTATATAATACTTATAATAAAACATAATAAAACATACATAATGTAAATTGTTAAATCATTCCTATACCACCTACAATAAACCCTATGTGTACTCATATGAGTTTTGTGTGCAAAAAATCGAAAATTATGAATATGTTGAAAGACAAGTGTATAAGATACAAAATGTGAAATATGTACTGTAATAAATGAAATAGATACAATAATACCAAACTAATGTGTATACTTGAAATATGTCAATGTGAAATGTGAAAAAAGCATTACAAAGAAATGTGAAAAACATTCTATACATACAATTGTGCAACATATATAAAAATGTAATAAAATAAAATATACGTGCATGTATTCTTGTAAAAGAACCATATACATATATGTGGGTGTTGCGTGCTACACGTAACACGAAACATCAACATATCACATATAATAGTGATCCATGAGAAAAACATTTATGTGATGTATTGAAAGACCTCATGTGTGTAACAAGATACCAATATATAGTTTTATAACCCATATCCCAATAATGATGCTACAGGTATATAGGCATGAAATGTATGAATATAGACAATGCATAACATAATAACTAAATTATATTAACTTATATAACAATTTATAATAGTAATAGAATGTAACAAAGATCACAAATGTAAACTGAACGATGGAAGAGATGATCATATCCAAACAAAAAGAAAATGTATATGACATGAGAATATTTACTAAAACCATATAAACCATGTAAGGGCTGAGAACCAGAAAAAACATATAATAATGTATATGATTATAGTAAATCTGTGAATACCATAGTATTAAAAGATATGTTGAGACAATCTATAAGATGAAGATTTGTTGAATATTGTATGTGAACAAATTACATATGACGATATCCAATTCTACAATGGACCACACACTATTGTCTATTAATTGGTGAGTATATTGGATCCTAAACAAATTATGGAAGAATTTGACGGGAGATATATTTTATGTTTGTAAAAAATGTATAAGCTCCCAATCTATATTGATGCCATTAGGGTGCAGAGAATCAAGCGTAAAGATCCAAAACATTTCCTGTTTGTTGAGCATGTTCAACCTATCCCCACCCCGAATGTGGGCCGGAACATGTTCCAACATGCTCCAACTGAAGCAAGCCCACTGGGTGAGGAGTCTCTTTGCCAAGGTCCGTTGACATCGGAACGGCGCCCCTACTCTGTGTGAGTTAGCCGGGTGTAAAGGTGCACAGCGCCAGAAGTCCCGTGAGTAACCAGAAACCAGAGACTCCACTCTCCTCACTACAAGGAGGCAGATACCGGTCTCAAGCCAAATGTCCCCCCAACCCCCCAATTATTCGCTCCCTTCCTATTCCCCGTTCCCCTCCCCCCCCCTCCTCCCCCTCCCCTCCCCTCTCACACCTTCGTTAAACAACAGTGTATATCATCTATATAGTACTCGGTCCAGACACGGAGAGGTTGTGTTTATTATCATCACAGGTGGGACACTTTGTGGATTTCCATTGCATGACCGGTTATCTTCATCACAATATATCGCGGCCCACTCCACCATCAAGACTTATTTATTTATCTCTGTCCCTTTTAGTTCATTTGTCCTCATTTACAGTACCACCTCCACCTTGTCTCAATAGAGCACACTTAGGGGAGCTCCTCTCCCCATCTCTCTAAAGCCATGAAAGAATACATTGCTGAGAATTTGTTAAGGGGTTTCATTCACAAATCTACCTCTCCCGCTGGGGCCGGGTTTTTCTTCGTCAAGAAAAAGATGGGTCCTTACGGCCATGCATAGATTTTCGTGGACTCAATAAAATCACGATTAAAAACCGCTATCTGCTTCCTCTCATTTCCGAACTTTTCGATCGTCTTCAAGGAGCCAAAATCTTCTCCAAATTTGATCTGCGAGGTGCATACAACCTTATCAGAATCCGTCAAGGCAACGAATGGAAGACCGCTTTCAATACCCGGGATGGACACTATGATTATTTGGTCATGCCTTTCGGTCTTTGCAATGCCCCCGCTGTCTTCCAGGATTTTGTCAATTAAATATTCAGAGATCTACTCAATTCCTTTGTAATAGTATACTTGGACGATATTCTCATTTTTTCTAAGACTCTTTAAGAACATATAGGACATGTCAAACAAGTGCGACTTCTGTTACGTGAAAACCATTTCTTCGCTAAACTGGAGAAATTTTACTTCCACCAGTCTTCGACCACTTTCTTAGGATACATCATTTCGGACTCTGGCCTCACGATGGATCCTGCCAAAGTCTAAGCGGTCTTAGATTGGCCTCAGCCCACCACATTTAAGGCTGTGCAACGTTTCCTGGGATTTTCCAATTATTATCGCAGGTTTATTCAGAATTTTTCTTTGTTAGTAGCTCCCCTGACTGCCCTTACTCAGAAAGGAATAGATCCCTCGTCTTGGCATTCCACTGCGGTAGAATCTTTTGATCTCTTAAAAAAAGCGTTCATATCTGCCCCGGTTCTGGGACATCCTGATCCTAAGCTCCCCTTTACCCTCGAGGTGGACGCGTCTGATGTCAGTGTTGGTGCGGTTTTGTCTCAGAGGAAAAACCCTCAGGCCAGGTTGCACCCTTGTGCTTTTTCTCCCAAAAAATTCCGCAGCCAAACGTAATTTATTATATTGGAAATCGCGAACTTCTGGCCATGAAACTCGCTTTAGAAGAATGGAGACATCTTCTAGAAGGAGCCGAGAACCCTACAACAATTCTTATGGATCACAAGAATCTGTTATATATTGAGGGAGATCACCGCCTGGGAGCCCACCATGCCAGGTGGACACTCTTCAAGGTTCAACTTTGTTATCTCTTACCTTCCTGGGACAAAAAACGTTAAAGTGGACCCTCTGTCCCGTCAATTTTTACTTGAGGATAATTCTGAGGATCAATTCAAGACTATTCTTCCATCCAAACTCATTCTGTCATCCACCAATTTTGAAGCTTTAATGGATATCGTTATTCAGCAAAATAGGATTCCTGACAATCTTTCGGTCCCGGAGGGCCGTCTGTTCACTTCTCACTCCTTACACAAACAGGTCCTGGAATGGGAACACTCTTCTAAATCGGCAGATCATCCCGGAGCAAAAAGAACATTGGATCTCATCTCCCGGACTTTCTGGTGGCCTCGGATGCAGAGGAATGTTAAGGAATTTGTAATTGCGTGCCCAACTTGTGCCAGGTATAAGACTTATAGAAATCTTCCCGCTGGGCTTCTTCAGCCATTACCTGTCCCAGTTCAGCCATGGACACACTTATCCATGAATTTCATAGTGGATTTACCTAACTCTAAAGGTATGAACACTATTCTTATTGTAGTAGATCGGTTCTCCAAGCAATCACATTTCGTACCTCTCAAAGGTTTGCTTAGCTCTCCCAGACATGCTGAGATCTTGCATCAAGGAGATCTTTTGCCTGTACGGAGTTCCCACAGGGATTGTATCCGATAGAGGATCACAGTTTATATCTAAGTTTTGGCGTTGTTTCTGTCGGCAGTTGGGTATATCTCTGGGCTAGAGTGAACACAGATTTAACAAACGCCTTGGGAACCAATATCTGGTGACCTCCCCTGTTTGTGTCTGCCTATTCACACTATCAAGGATATCCTTTGAAAGCTCAAAATGGGGGAATACTATCACCCCCTGTGCATCTAAAATCTGTTCATCAATTTTCACCACCTTGTCATACTGTCTAGCAAGGACTGGGTCTTCCCTTTGCTTCTGGCGAAAGTCAGGGAGGTACAGGTCTGGTAAATCTCCAGGGCCTATATCCCCCTCCCTTTGGCCATCCCCAGCCATCACTTGTGACCTCTGACTACCAGAATGGTCAACTTGAGACCCAGATTTCTGCAACCAGTCCTGTTTGTCCAAGCGTCTTTGCTTCCGGGTCTTTTGAACCCGGTGTCTACTTGGAAAAAGGTCTGCCGAGAAGGGGAACAGTTTGCCAGGGTTCTCCTGAGCCCTAGAAGGAGGCTCCTCGTGAAAAACTGGGGCCATTAGGTCCGAAAAGAAAGGCCAGTCCCGACCAAGCACAACGGGGGCAGGGAGCCAAGGAGCGACTCCTACTTCGAGGTAAGCCTCCTGACCTTTTACCTGTAGCCTGATTTTGGCCGTCGGATAGCGTTTTACATCACCGTGTATACATTCTATGCTCCACGGGGAGTCAAAAGAACACATGTTGGGCAGTAACAGTTCCTGTAGGACCAGAGTTTTCCCAGAGCCCGATTCTACAAGGGCCTGGACGGTTTTTCCCCCAATCAGGGCTGGAAGTAGCCAGGGCTTGTAATTTTCCCCAGTAAAGGCCGAGGCGACGGTTCTGCTGAATGAACAATCTATCTGTGGACAGTCCACATACCGGTGGCCTTGTTCTCCGCAGGCGGAACATGGAGAGGGTTCCCTCGCAGGAGGGGGTTGTGGATAGCGCTCCGCTGGACCGGTTACTGGAGACCAGGCATCTGGTGGGTCCTGTGGGCACCGTCCTCGGACGTTCCTCTCATTTTGCGACGAGCCGACATCCGGAAAGAGATGAGGGTCTCGGCGGGGACCAGGATTTGGACTCCATCCTTGCTGGAACGACTGCTCCTTCCGTTGGACTTGGCGGTTCCGTGACGGGCCGTAGGTTCCCCGTTGATCCGACCTCCCTCTTTGGGCGTCCGCAAGTGCCGGTGGAGTAGGGTCCAGGACACTCGCCTGCTGCTTAGCCCCAAGGAAGTTCTCCACGAGTCGGACCGCCAAAGCTAGGGTTTCAGCAGCATGGCGTTTTACCCACGAGCGTGCGAAAGGGGGTATTATTTGTAGAAATTGTTCCAAAACCACCTCCTCAAGAATTGCCTCCTTAGTGCACTCCTCGGGTTGTATCCAGCGCGTTCATAAGTCCGATAATCGCTGAGCGAGGACCTGGGGTCTCATCTTAGCGGTGTACTTCATGTTCCGGAACTGCTGCCGGTAAGTCTCTGGGGTCAGACCTAAGCGATCCAGTATGGGGGCTTTTACTTGTCGGTAGTCCATTGCCTGATCTGCTGGGAGACACTGATATGAGGCCTGGGCTTCTCCTATGAGGAGCGGGGCCAAAGCAGTTGCCCAACGATCTGTAGCCCAGCCCTGAGCTTCGGCAACTCTTTCAAAAGTCAGTAAAAAAGCCTCTGGATCCTCGTTCGGAGCCATTTTCCTCAGGAGTATAGGGGGTCTGCTTGCTAGTTCTGCACTGGCAGACCCTTGGAATTGGGTCAGCAGCTTGGCAATCCGTTCATCCTGTGCTGCTTGTAGTCTTTCATCTCTCTCCGCTTGCAGCCGGGCCTGTTCCTGCATTAACAGTCCCTGCTGTTTGGTCTGCTCCTGCATTAACTGTCCCTGCTGTCTGGTTTGCTCACACAGAAACTCTTTCAACATTTCTTCCATTCTTGTGTGTGTGTGTGTGTGGCCCTTTAACTGCAGGATATAAAGGAAATCAGGGGAGCATCATTACCTATAGGAAAAAAATAAATACAACCATAGTGCAAAAACGTAATAGCAAAATACACTTAAATGGCAGATCTCTCTCAAGAGAGAGAAGACGCTAGATGGTAACTCTGTAACCACAGGCTAGCGACAAGGAGCAGGAGGAAAGTGCGTCCAGGACAGAGACACAGAGTCAAAAGATAAAATGCCAAACTTTTATCCGACAATGATAAAATTGGAGGCTTACGAGATATCAGATGTTTAACAGCATTGGTGTATGGTAAAGTTGTTCGCCGAGTCGCGTTCTCGGAATCCCCGCACACTGTTGCCGCATCCACCGATCTCCGACCTCCGACCTGCTGGAGCCGATACGTCACATCCGGTTCTTTCAAATCGTATGGAAGACGCCACCGGAGCTTCACAGCAGTCTCTCCCTCTGGATCTAACACTGGGGGGTTACGCTCTACGCGTTTCGCCGTGCGTGATGACGGCTTCGTCAGGAGTAACTCTAACCCCAAATCGGATACTTTATATACCCTTCTGACTTAAAATGACCTTTCCTCCTATTGATCAAATTGTCACATCTCTGAATAATTGGGTGATTGGCCACATAAGCTCTCCCACTAATTTAAGAGGTATCACAGCAGTGTTATACATATCAATTAAAATACAGCCTATATTATCTTTAATACACATAGCTAATAAAAATTACATAAAACACTATTGTTTAAAAATTGCTTCTCAGTACAACAGAAAATCTGAACTATTGCACCAATTGCACATAAAATATAAAATACAAATATCTTAAATTTTAAATGAAATACAATTCTTTCCCCATTTGTTTCCCTAATCATATAGAGGTTGGCGATTGATGTATCTCAAAAACAAGAAAAAAACTTCATTAGTACACAGATTATAGCACAACCAATGCACATTATGAGTATTCTTATTTGCACTGACTTCGTATATCAGGAGCATGATATTTACACATTACTCTGCTCACAAAAAAGCATTTAATTCAAAATCTATGTTCAAACCCAAAGGTACAAGTGTAAAGGTCCAGAAGCTCTCTCTCTTTCTTAGAGCAACACCCCTGTCCCCACCTCTCCAGTGTGGTAACACTTGTTCCAAAACTGTAAATTTAAGGCCTGATGTATCACCATTGTGCTTTTGTATAAAATGATTTGACAAATGATGTGTGGTAAGCCCTCTCCTTACATTCCCAATATGTTCTAGAATGCGTGTTTTGACTGTTCTTGATGTTTGGCCTACATATTGTAATCCACAGGGACAGTATATGAGGTATACAACATAGTCAGATTTACATGTTAGAAATTGTTTAATATGGAACCGTTGACCCGTAACATTAGATGTAAAACTGTATTTATCCTCTGCTCTATGTTTACAGGCCCTACACGTGGTGCAGCCAAAAAAAACTTGTGTTTTTGTCAACCATCTATTACCATCACCAGTTATTTTTGGCAAAGCACTAGGGGCCAAATTATCTTTAAGTGCTTTTGCTCGTTTGAAAATCACAGATGGTTTTTCAGGAACAATTTCCCCAAGTACAGGGTCATTTTTGACAATGTGCCAATGTTTATAGATTATTTTTGAGATTTTGTCAGACTGTCTATTGTAATTGGTTAGAAATGAGAATTCAAAATTCTTTTTCAAACCTGTCTTTTTGTTGTTATATAATAAATCTTTTCTGTCTAAACCCTCTACTTTTGTTATGGCATGTTGGATGGTTCTATCGTCATAGTCTTTCTCTCTGAACCTGTCTTGTAAGAGAGCTGATTGGGTGAGAATTTTTTTTGCCTCAAAACAATTTCTCTTTACCCGTCTTATCTGACCATATGGGATATTCTCTAGCCATTTGGGATGGTGGCAGCTCTTGGTGGATATATAGTTATTTGTGTCTACACTTTTGAAGAAGGTCTTGGTTTTGATTGACTCATCTTCAATGTAGATCGTTAGATCTAAAAAATCCACTTTTTCTTGACTATATTCACACGTAAACTCCAAATTTAATAGGTTATCATTTAGATAATGGGTAAACTGTTTTAGTCCTTCCTCATCTCCCCTCCAAATGAATATTATATCATCTATATATCTTCGCCATAGGCACAAATTCACACCCAGCTCTGCAATGGACCAGATATCATTGTCGGATAAAAGTTTGGCATTTTATCTTTTGACTCTATGTCTCTGTCACAGCACAGACACACACACACTTACCAGCATAGATACATATCTACACACACTTACTGTACCAGCACAGACTCACATACACTTACCAGCACAGAGACATACACACACACTTACTGTACCAGCACAGACTCACACACACACACACAGACTTTCACACACACGGAACCAGAAGATCTAGTGAGGAGCAGCTCAGAACAGGAATCCTCTGCAGCGCCACCTGCTGCCCAGAAGCCAGACAGCTTGCTCTCCTCCTCCCTCCTGCCGGCTACAGCTGTTCCAATATGACAGACTCCGCAGAGGCATCCGCTCTCCTCCCACCCGCCCAAACCCGGGAGGACACCAGCTGATTAATAACTGTGACTGCCCAGAAAAAAACAGGATATTTTCACAATTTTTGAGGCACCGGGACAGCTCATTAAAAACCGGGACGTCTGGTCACCGTACTTAAATACCCTCCACTGAGCTATGTTCAGCATGGTGGAAGGAGGAGCGACAAATCAGAGCGTGGGAATTCCTCCCTGTCAGCCAATAGGAATAGGGGCTCGTCCTTTGGCTAACGTCAGAGGAGGAAGCATGCCAAGCCAGCTCGAAAAGCCGGGTGAAAGAGAAATATGATTTAGCCAATGGGAGAAGCGCCAATGAGCTGTATCCCCCCCAGCTAACTCATTGCCACCCACAGGGCAGGCTCCACCAAGTCTGGCAGATACAAAAGGTGTCTTCACAGGGTGTGTTCTCTGTACCTGGCAATTCGCCCTTCCTCACCCACCAAACTGTCTTCTCACCTCGACATCCTCTCCACTTTGAAATACGGACCCTATACAGACATGCCGGCGTCTATGCAGATGCCCTGGATGACTGTATAGAGTCTTATAACAAATTTAAAAAACATTACAAAGTACATTTTAATAAAGTATGGACTTTGGGGAACCTTATACTTATAAGGGAAATGGGTTTGGGATTTTTGGGCTCGAAACGCAGAAGTCTGGAGGACACTGGGTAGCCCCGGTGTAATTCACACCGCGTACCGGCGAATCATGCCTGCTCGCCACGGAGAATTAAAGGACTACTGGTAACTTCGGCCCCCGAACTCCTGCAAACCAAATAATTGCATTTCTACACAAATATCCCACCTAAAACTTGCACATATGAAATGTCACAGTTCTAGGGCAGAGGGAACATGTAAACAGGAAAATCAGGGGTCACTTTATTTTTGACATGTATAATCCCTGGTCCCTGGTTTATGGTGCTATGTAGCTACCAGGGACCACACGGTTTCAGGGGTAACCAGATGGGCTTAAACCTTTATTTTATAGCCTGGTTATCCCCTCCAATCACAGGAACTTTTTCAGATTGGGCTAAGGTCGTGAGTGAAGTATTTAGGGATCGGCACTGGGAACCCTGCTTTTTAATTTGTTTATTAATGACCTTGAGGTTGGTATCAAGAGCAAAGTCTCCATCTTTGCTGATGACACTAAATTGTGTAAGGTAGCAGAATCAGAGCAGGATGTAATTTCTCTCCAGAAGGACTTGGAGAGACTGGAAACTTGGGCAGGTAAATGGCAGATGAGGTTTAATACAGATAAATGTAAGGTTATGCATTAGAGAAGCAAGAATAAACTTTACTTTACAACTTTACAAACTTTACAAATTAAATGGGGATAAATTGGGGGAATCCTTGATAGAGCAGGATTTAGGAGTGCTTGTAAACAGCAGGCTTAGCAATAGTGCCCAAAGTCATGCAGTACCTTCACTAGCAAACAGGATTATATCTTAGACGTAAGAGTGGGAGCAGCAGATCACTGAATATGCCAGCTAACGCAACTGCAAGAAAAGCCTGGGGGATACAGTGAAACTGCTGAAGTTTCAAATAAAACCGGAGACCCCAGTATCCCTAATGGGACGGAGTCGTCCAAAACAAAAAGGCGGAAAAAGAAAAGTGGTTCTTCACTTACCGTGGAAGGAACAGGCACATCCGCAGATCTCGTGGAGAAAAAGGGGGTCCGAGATGCCCTGCAGTCTACAGAAAATGGACAATTCGTCACACGGAGGACAGAATATCCAGAGGGCCCAAGGCAGAAGTCGTGTAACCCAAAAAATTATCTGTCCAGTGCCAACAGTTTGGAACCCTTAACCAACCATACCAGGGAAGCGGAGCCGGAACCAGTGAGTGACGATCCCTTGACCAGCCCTGGAGATGCACTGCAAGTTGCCAGGCATAACTGTGATCTGCTCCGTGAATAATTGATAATGGAGAGAGAAAATAACGTTGAGCTACAGAAGACTGTGCTAGCAATTTAGTCTGTGGCCAAGACCGAATTGGAGAATCTAAGGACGGATCGAGATAGTGCGAACACTATTATTACCACCATGGATGAAAAACAGAGCTAGTCTGACCGAATGATTGCTAATTTGAAACAGAAGTATGAGGAGGCACTGAAAGAGATTACAGTCTTTCAGCAAGAGGTTCGTAATTGCCATAGAGAGGTGGAAGTCTCTCAGAATGAAGTTCACACTCTCTACATAGAACTGAATGCCTCAAACCAGGAGGACAACAGAATCCGGACAGAGGTGGACATATCGCAGAATGAGAATCATACACTCCGCATAGACCTGGATGACTCACACCAAGAGATCACCAGTTGCCACACAGAACTGTAAGTCTATAAATAGGAACGTCACCGTCTCGCTGAGGAGCTGGACATCTCTCAAAAAGCTGTCTACTGTCTACGTACAGTATGGATCTTAAAGTCTCTCAGAAGGAGCTTTACACCCTCAACATAGAAATGTAAGTATAACGCCAGGAGACCGGTAGTCTAAACTCAGAAGTGTGTAAATGGAAGGAGGACTACAAGGAGGCCCTGAATATTATAGAGACTGTAAGAAGAGAAAATATAAGGCTGAAAGATTAAAAGTTAAAAGCATTGGAGCAACGCGCACAAGCAGAGCACCTACTGCAGAACCAACTGGAAGGTCTGTGTACGCACCTACAGATTGCCAAAGAGAAGCAGCGATCTCTACAGGAAGAAAATTTGCATGCTGCTAAAGAAGTGCTGCAGGAACATCTGATTACCCAGTCTGTCCCGCAAAGCAGCATGAGAAACTGAGGGCTACCCTGAGCATCACAAGAGCATCGCTTGAGGCCAAGCTTAGAGGCCAGGTGACTCGGTACAAGAGGGAGCACAAGGAGGTCCAGAAACTGAGGCAAGCAGCTGCGACCCGATCGAAGAAATCCACAGAGCTCCAAAATATAATGAAGAATGCGTTGATGCACACTCAGAGCAAGCTCCAAAAACAGGATTCTCTTTCTGATGAGCTAAACTTCTTAAAATTGGAGAAAAGCAGCAGAGTAATTGTCATGATAGACCAGGTCTTTTAACACATTTATATTTAAGGGATCAATCACAAGGCAAAACAAGGCAGTGAAATAAATTGAGGTTTATTTGGATAAGACATCGGAAACACACAGAAATACAAAATACAGAGAATATACACACTTACTGGGGTCTGGGGGTTGAGATCTAGCCCTTTCCTAGTTGCAGAGCTCCTGCTTCAGCAAAAAGGCATTGCCCTGTCCGCTCCGGTTGGTTCCAGCCTGCTGGCTGGGCTTCTCCATTGGTGTGAATAGCTCTTTCACCCAGAAGTACCATTGAGAAGCCCGCCAGCAGCTGCTTGTCTTCTTCAAATCTCCAACAGAAAAGAGAGAGAGCTGATACACTGCTCTTCCTTATATAGGGCTTTCTGCATATCTAATACATTGTGGGGGCTGGCAGCCAATTAGAGCATGGATTGTGGTTGTGCAGTCAATGATAGGAGGGGAGAATTCAAAACCTGCCAATGCAAATCGTGCCTATGAGCTTGAAATCCAACAACCGTTTTCCCTGGCACCGCTGTGTCTAGGTGAATCAAAGGCTTTCTACTCTAGATATCCTGTTCACAGCCCTTCCCCCTCACCATGTGCAAAAACCTGCATTTCTTTTGCTATGCTAATCTACCTCTGGGTGCCTTTTGTCACAAACTGATTTTTCCTCACAGGACAAACACAAAATGCATTGTAGTTTTAAAACACAGCAAAGCTAATATTTGATCCCTAGAGCTTGTACTCTACAATTTGGACCTAAAATGTGGGGTCTTTGAACTGGGCTCTAAAACCTGCTCTAAGACACCAGCTCTAATACTTTGCTGGCAGGCAATACAGGTTAACCCTGTTTGCCCCCAAATATCTCCCTCATGTTCCAGAAGTCTGCCGTGCAGCTATTTCTCATAAGGGCCCAAACATACAAGGCAACCCCCTTATAAGCTTGCACAGGCAGCTACGAGACCATGAGTCCAAGGGAATACAGCATATAATGCATTAACTGGCCCACTGAGCTTACATAGTTACCCCACACACACGGTTACTAGCTTATAACCCTATGGGGGACAGTATAAGGGGAACAAAATTACAGGGCAATACGGTAAGGTACAATATTAGACCCAAGATCGGACACTCTCAGCCCTTGCCGTATGGTTTCAGGGGCAGCCAGCAGGGCTCAATGAAGGCCGGCTTCCCCCTACCGTCATAGTAATTCAGAAGAACTACAAAGCTCTTGTCCAAGCAAGGTTGGAAAGAGAAATGTATCTGTGCAAACGCTCTACAGCGCTCACCATACAGGCTGCATACAGAGGAATGAAAACTCGTCGGCTAAATAGCCAGAATAAAGCAGCCTGCCTTCTCCAATTCATATGAGAATGCAACGTCAAAGAAAGAATTATGAACATTTGAAGCAGTGTGTAATCTTACTCCAGACAAATGTTAGGAAGTGTCTGCAGCAAAGATACTACAAAAAAATGAAGGAAGCTGCTGGTGTGATTCAATATAGATATTGGCTCTACATCGCAACCAAGCAAGCTGTGGGTTGCTATAAGCACTCCCGCAATGCCATCTCAGTACTAAGATCGGCTTTCCACACAAAAGTCCGGAAAGAGGGACCAAATTACGACTGAGAAGCGCAATACCAATACAGTCATGCTACTGTGGCCCCTTGGCCCAAGGCATATTCCTCACAATGAAAATAGCCACTAGAAAGATACAGTCTTTGGCTAGATTGAGGCAGAACTGTTTCGGTGTTCACACCTCTACAGGTACAACACTAGGTAACTACCAAACTGAGAGGCCACGGAGTCAAACGGTATGGATAAAAACTCTGCCCAGCTTGAACCACCCGTGAATACGGCTACAGAACCCAATGCAGATGATCACCCTAAACTCAGGGAAGAATGGATCACCCGACGCAGGGGAAAATATATGACCAAGTGGTCAGAAGAAAGACTGTGCATGGGAAAAGTCCTCCTCGAGCGACTGAAGAGTGCTGAGCTCAAGCACCTTCTTGAGGAGACATTACTGACCTGGAGAAAGGGCTCCAATCCCAGCGGGACTGAGGGTTCTCTTCCTCCATCCACTCTCATTCGAACCGCAGAGATATCTTGAGTGAGAGTGGAAGAAGGTTGGGCTTTAGCCGCGGCAAGCCTGAGATTCCCACAGGGGAGGTATGTAACAGGGACATATCCCTGCTTACTGCTGCGACACACTTTATTCGAGCAAAAACCCAGTATGTACCTGGCAGATACCTGGAATGCGCCGCTCCTCACCTCTGACAAGCCCCGTTGCATTTGCCTTCCCAGCCATGGTTCATGCCTGGCTGACGGGCGGCTGATCTGTTAAATGATAATGATTAGGATTTAATAGGCTGCAATGCTTCGCGTGTCTACCAGATGGCATAAATTCATGAATTGTAATGCAGTATATATATATATATATATATATATATATATATATATATATATATATATATATATATATACTGTGCAGTATTGCAGCCAGCGGGAATAAAATGCTTCAATCCCTGCCTGGAAAATAACTCAATGCACTCGGGCAGAAAACAGTCACAAACCTCAATACACCCGAGTATACCCGAATTCGTGGGACTAGCCGAGCTCGAATAAAGTGTGTCGCCAGTGTAAATAAATCAGCCTCAGAGCTCTGAGAATCCAGCAGAGAGATAGTTAGTTGCAGCCACTCAATTAACTAGCCTCCACCTGGATTAATGAGAGCTCTGTAAAAAGCCTCATGTGAGACACAGGAGAGAAATTCCTTAGCTCACATTTGGGCTGACATAAGGAGATAGAGGACTGCAGCGATTTCATTAGGCAACAACTTGGCTTACCTGAGGAAAATATGATGTCTTGATGCACACAAAAGGACTGTATGCTGACAGCAAGACAAGTGGATAAGACCTCTATTCCTGGACACAGAGTGCCATAGCACACTAGGATGCTGAACCAGGAGATCAGAGAGGCCTTCCCCTACAGCTACAACAGAAACAGATAAAAGACTTTATTGTTGGACGTGTGTGTGTGTGTGTGTGTGTGTGCGTGCGTGCGTGCGTGTGTGTGTGTGTGTGTGTATAGGTCATATAAGTAGGAGTCCGAGTAGCTCGAAACCTGGGGTTAGGCCTGGAAGGAAGGGAAGCATACAGCAGAAATGAGAGACACAGTGACTCGCTGCCCAGGGAGCCAAACCAAACAGGACAAAATGGTCATACCCCCACCCTCCCCACCCTCACCACCTCTCCATTTTATTTTCTCTTCTTTTGCAGTTTCTTCCCTCTATCCCACTCTCTTTTCTTTTTATTCAACTTAAATTTTTATTGGGTTTTACAAAGCATACAATGTGACACATTCCATTGTTAGGTATCGCATTACCCATACTAGTACTGCTCCAATCCCCGCGTACGCTGGGATAGAGCACCAACATTTTTCATATTTGACCAACAACATTTAATCACGGGACTTGACATACCTGACCTTCATGACCCGGACAAGACAACAACAGGTATACACAAGAAGGGGAGGGGGGGGGCAGGGCGGGACGGCCTTGAGCTTGTTACATGAATGTTGCATCCTTGACTGCATCGTTTCGGCTGTATCCTCCCTAGAATTTGAAACTTAGCTTCCCTGTCATCCTATCTCGGGGTGTATCCTACCTGTCTCCTAATCGATAGTGCATGAGTCTCGCCCCATCACCGGAGAACGCATTCAATGCTATTAATGCAGGATTGTGCCGGCATCTACCCCTGGGATGTCTGTCTGGGCAATCCATGGCGCCCAGACTTTTAGGAAATTTGAGCCAGAGTCGTTGACCCAACTAGTCAACTGTTCCATCTGGCACACATGCCAAATTCTATTCCGAATTCTGGGGATAATTGGAATTTCATTTTGTTTCCATACTGCTGCGATCTCACATCGGGTGGCGGTTGTGAAATGTGCAACCAGCTTGTGTGCCGCTTTTGGCAATCCCTGGATCCGCCTGCCCAAGAGGAACAGCCACGGATCCAGGGGGATCTCCAAATTGAGAATCCTCTGTAACCATTCCCTAATGTTATCCCAAATCAGGACCACCTTCGAGCAGGACCACAGCATATGTTTTAAGTCCACTGATTCCCTGCACTGCTTTGGGCAGAGCGGCGAATATCCCGTAACAAATTTAGATAGTTTTAGTGGGGTGTGATACCAACGCTTGAGGACCTTATATGCGTTCTCCTTTAACGTGGCACAAACTGAGCTTTTGGCTGCAGCCTGTAGGATATGATCCCAGTCTTCGTCTTCTAGTGTCTCCCCTAAGTCAGACTCCCATCTCATCATGTAGTTGAGTCGGGGTTCGTCAGTCTTCCCAGGACAGATCACTTCCATGTACATCCTAGAGGTCAGTCCCCTTGTGTCCGTTCTTCTGGAACACATCTGCTCGAAATTCGTTCTTGGTGGCCGAATTGGGGATTTATTATAATAAACAGCGGGGGCAGGGGACACCCCTGTCTTGTCCCGCTACAGATAATGAATTGTTCCGAGGGGAAGCCCTGGTGTCGGACACTAGTTGTAGGGCCTTTGTATAATGCCAGGATGGCTTCGAGAATCCGTCCTTCAAAGCCAAATGCTCTCAATGCCTCCTTCAGGTAGGGCCAGTCTATTCTATCGAAGGCCTTCTCTGCATCCAGACTCAACACCATTGACGGGATATTGCGTTTCTTAGCCAAATCAATCAAATCTATTATCCGTCTGGTATTTTCTGCTGCTTGCCTGCCTCCGATAAACCCCACCTGATCCGTGTGTATTAGTCTGGGAAGGACGATACCCACCCTGTTGGCTAATAGTAATATTTTTACATCAGAATTAATCAGGGAGATGGGCCGGTAGCTCTTGCAGTCTGCCGGGTCCTTACCTGTCTTATGGATCAGTGAGATGGACGTTTGGAGCATCTGAGTTGGGAAGGAGGCCCCTGCGAGAATTTCATTAAATAATTTCAATAGTTGGGGGATAGGGTTTTCAGGTATTTTTTATAATATAAATTTGAGAAGCCACCTGGACCTGGAGCCTTGGCCGACTTAAGTGCTTTTATTACCTCAGCTAGTTCCTCTAGGGTAAAGTCCCCCTGTAGCACTTCTCTCTCTCCTCTGCTCAATTTGGGTAATCGTGCCTCATTTAGAAAATCTTCTAGTCTCTCTCCTGTTTGTTGTGTGTGTCTTACCTTATCTCCATCGTAGAGAGTTTCATAATATCGTTTAAATTCCTCCACAATCAATCTAGGATTGGAAGTAAGGTCCCTCCCCTGGGTTCGAATTGATGAGATACAGTAATTTGGAAGCCTATTGCGTAGCTTGTTGGCAAGTAAGGTATCTGGCTTGTTGGCTTTTTCATAGAACTTACGCTTAGACCAGGCCAACTCCCTTTCGGCCTGGGAGGTTAGCAACAGATTGAGTTTGATTTTAGTGTCCGAGATCTCCTTCAGGATATCATCCTGTTTATTGGCTATGTGGAGCGCTGAGAGTTGTGCTAGTCTCTCCCACAGCTCTTTTATCCTAGCCTCCTTCGCTCTCTTTTTTTTGGCGGCCAAATTCATCAGAATCCCTCTCATAGTCGCCTTATGGACTTCCCAAAGTGTCGAGTGTGAAGAGACACTCTCCTCGTTAATTTTGAAGTATTCCTTCAGTTTATCCCCTATTTCCCGCTCGGTTATCGGGTTTTTAAGTAGGAGCTCGTTTAGTTTCCAGTTCGCTCCAGGTCTGTCCAGCGAACTTAGTGTGCACCGCAGCTCTATAGGTGCGTGGTCTGACCAAGAAATGTCATGAATCCCTGTACGGGAGACAACCGGGACCACCCTGTTTGATATCAGGAAGTAATCTATCCTGCTGTATCTGTTATGGCGGTGAGAGAAGAAGGTATATTCTCTCGCCATAGGATGCTGCTCCCTCCAGATATCCACTAATTGGCACTCCCTCATCCCCTGGTTAATTGTTAGTATGTCCTGTTTCTGTGGTTGGTTAGTCCCCGTGCATCTGTCCAAGTCCGGGTCTAGCGTTCTATTGAGGTCCCCCGCTAACAGAATACTGCCTTGTGCTTTGCTGTGTAATATATTGAAAAATTGTACGAAGAACTCCGGGGCATGTTCGCAGGGAGCGTACACTGAGGCTAACGTTAGCAGTTGACCATGTATTGTCCCTGTTATTATGATGTATCTACCATCCGTGTCTGTATAGGTCTTGGCTACTTGTAGTGATAACCGATTATGTATTAAAATTGCCACCCCTCTTTTTTTAACAGGCGCCGAGGCCAGATAGTATGTCCTGTAATGTTTGTCTAAATATTTGGGATGATTATTTTGGGAAAAATGGGTCTCTTGTAGGAAAACGATATCAGCCTTTTTGCGGATGTAATCCTTGAATGCAATTTTTCTTTTAATGGGATTATTGAAGCCTTTCACGTTATGTGAGATTAATGTTATTTCCTTACTCATTTGTGGGGTGTTTGTGATCTGCTGCCTTGATGTACCTTGACTGTGTATCTGTGGTTTTCCCTGCAGTGAGGTGACTCCAACAGTCGTCGCTCCTTTCGGGCGTCCTTAGCCTGGAAAGGGTGGGGGCTGTGGGGGTACAAGAGGAAAGATGGGGAAAGACAAATACATAACCACATAGTTAACACACTTATAATGTCCTCAGGTCCTTGGCCCAGCCAACAGGGGACCGAGTTCATCGCCTTTGGGTGTAGAAGGGCCAAGGTGGGGTACCGCTCTCCCCGAACAACCCCCACCCTCCCCCCCCAAAGGACTTCGCCAGAGCCGTGGGTATGAACATCACCCGGCTCAGGCCTGAGGCCCATGCGGACCGCGGAGCAGGTCTCTGCCTTGATACCCCCGCCCCGCCTCTAACATATATGAACATAACACAAAAAACCTTTGCTAACTGTAGCGCCATCTATTTCTACTATCTCTATATTTAATGTAACCTCGCCACTAACTTTAGAAATTGCCTTCATCTCCCTCCCTTTTACTGAGGCTTAGTACCCCCACGTGCCACCTGCAAATCCATGCTATTTCGTCAGCCGATTCCACCCAACTGTAGTTTTATTCTCCCTTCCACGACTTGTACCTGCCTATTTCCCAGCTTGGGGTAACCGTGTTCATTCCAGCTGCCACTCCCCCTCCACCTTTCTGCTGCACCTTCTGTTCGCTCTCCTATTTGTACCTACTGCACCGACACACTTTATTCGAGCAAATACCCGGTATGTACCTGGCAGATACCTGGAATGCGCCGCTCCTCACCTCTGACAAGCCCCGTTGCATTTGCCTTCCCAGCCTGGGTTCATGCCTGGCTGATGGGCGGCTGATCTGTTAAATGATAATGATTAGGATTTAATAGGCTGCAATGCTTCGCGTGTCTACCAGATGGCATAAATTCATGAATTGTAATGCAGTATATATATATATATACTGTGCAGTATTGCAGCCAGCGGGAATAAAATGCTTCAATCCCTGCCTGGAAAATAACTCAATGCACTCGGGCAGAAAACAGTCACAAACCTCAATACACCCGGGTATACCCGAATTCGTGGGACTAGCCGAGCTCGAATAAAGTGTGTCGCCAGTGTATATCTTTGGCGTGCCTATCTACTTACTCATCACCTACCCTATACTCCCCTCTCTCTCATCACTTGCTACTGCTACCCTACCAATTCCTATCACTTACTACATCTGTCTTCTCCCAACTTCCTCCTTTTCCCATCCGAACCTACCGCTCCCGCCCGCCACACCTTCTGCCTTCCCGCGAACTCCTACTCCTTCTTAACTTCCCCCTTTCCTCTCTTTCCTACCTTACCTGCCTCTTCTTGCTCCTCTTGGCTTCCTCTAACTTTCTGTGCAACTCCCCCCGTCTCTCTCAAGCCTCACCTACCGTGCCTTATCCTCGTTCTACCTTACTACTTCCCTTGACCATGCTACCAACCTACCTTCTCGCTAACCTGCCTACGATCCTACTCCATTTCTGTCCCTCCACCGCCTTCCCACTGATCCATTGTCCATCTTTCCTAGTTCCTAACTAACTGCTACGCTACTGTGCAACTTCACCTTACCCCCCTCCTCTCCTCCTTCCCTCTGTAGTGTCTCCGCTATTGCTGTAGCAGGGGCGCGCGAGGCTGCCACCTCTGCCGCTATCTCTGCCACTCGGTTGCTGTCCTGCTACTTCCACTTCTGCTGCACATGTCCTCCGTGCTCCCCGCTCGATGCCATTTCCGCCTCCTCCAAGATGGCCGCTCATGCTCCGCCTCCTGACATCACAGGATGTCCAGTCTCTGCCATCTTGGATCTCATTTCTCACCAGACTGGAGGGAAGCGCGCGCTCTCCTCCTTTGCTCCTTGGATATCTGGGGTTTGCGTTCCAGCATGCGACTCCATCTGCCTCGTGGCAGCCGCCATCTTCAGATTCGGGACCCCAGGTACGTAACCTTCTTTATTGCAGCTTCCAGATTGGAAAACAGTTCACCCTCTCCTCCCGCCTCTGTGGGGTTCCTCAGCGTCTAGTGTGGTGGCAACTTTATTCATCTGTTGGGGGGTGTAACAACTTTGATAACTGGGAGACTTTAAAACTGAAAACCCCGCTAGCTCACTTCCTCGCCCTCAATCTTTGTCTTTATCAGCGCCAGGTCTGGGGGAGCGTCCCGCTGTGGACCAAGTGGGGTCCAGGGCTTCCACTCCATCGGCCGCAGTGGTGTGGTTTTCTTTCAAGCCCAACTTCTGCAGGAAGGCGTCCCCCTCCTCCAGTTCCCTCATAGAGACTGGCCTCCCATCCTGGACCACCAGCAGACCGAATGGGAAGGTCCAGCGGTACCGGATGGCTTTATCCCGTAAGATCTTTGTGATAGGGATTAGGTTCCTCCATCTTAGCAGCGTAGTTGGGGACAGATCCTGGAAGATTAGCAGACGAGCCCCCTCAAAAGCAATTGCTGGGCTGGCTCGGGTTTTGCGGAGCACAGCCTCCCTAGTGCCATAATAATGCAGCCGCACTATTATGTCCCCGGGGCTGTTCGGACTGCAGGGACCTCGATCGCAGCGCCCGGTGGCAGCGGTCCATTTCCAGCCTTTTTTTAGGTATCTCCGGCAGCAGGGACTCCATCCAGCGCAGCACATATTCCTCACAGTCTCCCTCCATCTCAGGAACCCCCCTGATGCGCACATTATTCTGCCGATCTCTATTTTCCACGTCTTCTTGGCGCTCCCTTATCTCGTTAATCTGATGTTGGAGATCTGTAGATTTTTTTTCAATTTTCTTCGTGGCTTTGGTAGTGAGGTCCAACTGCTTCTCAATGTGGCCGGTCCGCTCCCCCAGGGATCCAACTTCTTTCTTTAGCTCTTTTATTTCCGCTTGTAATAGCGTTTTCAAATCTGTATAGAGGCGGTTAAAATCGCGGACCCTAACCGGCATCAGTTCGGGGTTGTCGCTCTCCTCTTCTTCCCCTTCGTGTTCTGTGTCGGATCCCTGATTTGAAAGCGGCGCCATTGCAGGGCCCGGTTTGCTTCTCCTGGAGCTGGCGAAGTATTCCGGTAGCCCTTTTTTCTTCGGGGTTTTCGTTGTTTTTTTTTACATCCTCCCGTATTACTATGCTTGTGGTGCACTTTCCAGGCTTTTGCATCCGATTGAAAAGGTTTTTTTATTAAATTGTGTAGTAGCGGGGCACAGAGCTCTCAGTCTAGACAACCATGCTCTTTGCCGCCGCGCATGCGCCTCCCTCTTTTCTTTTTTTATTAAAATCAGATGTTTAAATCTCAAATCAGTTTGGGTTCCACGCTTCCCTCATGTAATAACGGTATGTATTTACAATTGTTTGAAAATACAATAAAAACATTATAAATAAAGATAACGGCAAGATAACTTATTGTTGATCCATCATCTTGTTCAATGATTTGCTTCTTCACAATCATATGTCGCTGCTTCATCTTTGTCACAGAAGACAAGAACTTATCACTGAGATCAAGGAACCAGACAGGACAAAGCAGTTTAATAAATAATTTTTATTCCAGTCTGAGGCAGCAAGCACAACACAAAAACACAGATCAGAGCTACTGCTGCGGCACAGTTTATTCGAGCATTTGCCCGTTCTGTGCCGCAGCAGTAGCCTGGCGCGCGCCCGAGTGTGACGGGCGCGCGCCGAAGCAGCGGAAGAGCGCCCTCCGATCGGGGCGCTCTCCCTACCGCTGCCGGGTCCGCCGGGTCCCCCGGAACCCCCTGCCGCTGTCCCGCGATCGCGGGACACCAGGGCTCCCTCGGGGAGCCCTTGGACACGCGTGCAGGGGGCGCAGGCTCCCGATGACGCGCGGCACGCCGAGGGGCGGCCACTAGCAAGCCGGGAAATCTCCCGGCTTGCGGATCTGGCCGCACTGCGATAAAGTGTGTCGCCAGTGTATACTCACTAAAACGGGCATACGGGGGGGTATCCTAGCTGGCTAGGTGCTGAGTATCACATTAAAGGCTTACCCAGGGCTTGCATCCACTCTTCATTGGGGTGGGGACCATCCAGACCTCTTTGGTGCAATTTGCGGCAGAGCACTTTCAAATTTCTCGCTTACAAGTCCTGCTCTTCGCTTCTGCGACAAGATACAGTTCGTAGCGAAAAAGCACTTTTAAATTTTCAACCTGCTTGGCTCCCAGCCTTGTCTTCAGGTGTCTCCAGCACAGCCTCGGAGCACACCACTTAGTTCACCTCCCCATCAGGATCAGAATGATCTCCAGAATGCTGATCGAGTTCCCCTTTCATAGACTCCCCGTTACCTTAGGAAATCATGGTAGAAGGGCTGGTGACCAATAACAATGTGGATGCTGCTCAGGAACCCATCAGGATGTGAGGGCTCGTCTGCATTGGCCAATCAGGGCATGGGACGGGCTGAGAGCATTAAAGGGCTTTGGAGTGAAATACAAATGAGCAAATGGGAGCAGTGTCTACCAGCTGGGACTCTGCAATTGCTTCCCCCGACTGGCAGGATATGGTCTGGCGCCACTCTGGTGGGGGAGGTAACCAAATTCCCCACTTTTCAGGTGGATGGACCCCCAGCCTGATCTCCGCTACTGGCCACTATTTCCTTTGCTCCTGCACCTCATCTCCCCCTCCAGTCCCAGCATCAACCATTTTCCTCGGACGTGCGGGCTGCACAAAGGGTTTCTGAGCCCTGCATGTCCAGAGACCTTGCTCTGCTTTATTGTTGCACAAACACATTTTTACACTTGCAGTATATTTTACACAGGAATAAAGAGTACTTTTTACATGGGATGCAAGGGGCTATCATGCATGTAAGAACAGGGTAGCTCAGAGGTGTGACCAGATGAGCGCCGGGGAAGGACGTACAGAGGCCAGGGACTGGGCTTAACCTTTATTATACTGGGCCCTGGGCCCCTTTCCATCACATTCTTCTTTAAGCTTTTGTTATCTTTGTGACAGATGGGGGAATTATGGCTGCTGTTAATAAAGGTTAAGTCTGCCATTACCCCTACTTGTCAGTAATACATTGGTATTGTATTATATGTTATGTATATATGTATGTCTTTGCTTGGTTCCAGCACCTCAGGAATCAGGGGTTAATATGTTTGCAGTAGAATTGTTGCAAATGTTGTGTTGCAGTTCTACCCACCAATCAGGACCGGGCATGTAGGCAGCTCCTGGCCCTGAGTGTTGCAATATTATGTTTTAAGTATATAAAAAGGTAGGGAGGGAGACCCCTAGCAGACAGAGCCTGCAGAGAGTTACAGAGGTGTTGCTGTAACAGGGAGAAACTGCAGTGTCCAATCCAGTACTGGTCTCAGGCCTGAAAAACAGTCCTGTAGACACTGGACAAAGAGAGAACAGGGGAAATCTCTGCAAGTAGGTCCTTGCGACTAGTTAGGCAGGGTATTCCCCAGTTTCCCCAGTTGGGTATGTGTGATGTTTGTGTTTTTTGTATAGTTGTGGATATGTTTTTCCAATAAATTCTCTCGTGTTCTCTCGTGTTCTATCTGGCGATATTGATCCCTGGTATTAGTCCTGGTCTCCCGTGACAGGCTATTTTCTGGTGGCAGCAGTGGGATCGCCAGGCTCGGCACCGATATTCTTCAGGGAATATCTGTCCTGAGTGAGGTGTCCATTTTGAAGACCACAGAACTCAGAGTTACAGCTGTACAATACTCAGACACACACCCTTACCAGTCCCTGTAGTTTAGTCAACGTACAGACAAGACTACAAGGATGCCAGCCAAGTATCGGTCCTGGACCAATGACCGGATCATTCTCCGGTGTCAAGTGTGCGGAATACCTACCGGAAATCTCAACAAGACGCAGCTGATTGCCGACTTGCTAGCGTATGAGGTGCATCGCTCAGGGGTTAGAGCTGAAACACCGGCCAGCCCTGAGGCAGTTCTGGGCCCATCCGGACTTCAGGAATCAACAGCCAACTACGGTGAACAGAGGAGGATTCGACGGAGCCGCCTGCAGTGGAGGTGGGCATGCCAGCATACATCCGGCGTGTGCTGGATGACCAAGGCAGCGAGGCCACCGCTGCTGAGCGAGTCGCCCTGCTCCAACTCCTGATGGCTCACGCATCCACCCGAACATCAGTAGCAAATCGGAGATCCCGTTCCAGTCGGGCGCCCCGAATCAAGAATAGCAGCTTTGCCGTGTTTTGTGAGGACACGGATGACATTGATGGATATCTTCGGTCCTTTGAAAACTATTGTGACATGCACGACCTACCTGAGGAGGACTGGGTCAAATACCTGGCCCCTCAGCTGCGCGGCAAAGCAGCTGTGGCACACCATGAGATGGACCAGGAGGATGCAAAGGACTACCCAGTTGTGATGGAGGTTCTCCTGGCGCGGTATGCAATTACCCCAGAGACCTACCGGACCCAGTTCATAGCCCTGAACAAGGGGTCCCAGGACACGCACCTCGAGTTCATGTCCCGGCTGGAGCACCATTCTAAAAGATGGATTGCCGGGTGTGAGGTAACAACCTTTAAGGCACTCCATGACCTGATGGTAAAAGAACCGTTCATGCTAAAATGCTTGCCTGAGATACGAGAGTCGTCACCGACCGCAAACCGGCCGGTGCAAGGCAAGCGGCGGCCCTATCCGATGACTTTGTAGTCGCACGTCCTCATCTCCAGAGGTGGTCCACGGTGCCCCTTAAACTGACAGTACCATTACAGCCTCAACAGCCTGATGCCGCCCGAACCAGCACAAGCTCCTGGTGGCCAGTCGCAGCGCCTAACAGCACCTGGCCAGCTCCTACCGAGTTCGTCCATGAACGGCGATGCTTCAGGTGCAACCAGACAGGGCACATGAAACGCGACTGTCCCAAGCTTCTCCAGCCCCAGGGTGCAGGGGCTGGGCAACGTACCCCAGAGGCCTGGGCTGTCGCCTGGATAGGCAGCCCAGATGATCCAGCACCCTCCCCTAGGTTCCCAGTGCCAGTCGCAGCGACCCAAGCGACCAACCCCTTTGTTCCAGTCGAACCAGCTTCCCAGGATTCCACGGTCGGTCTTAGTCCCACGGATGTCCGGATCAAGCACCTTTGACCGGTGACCATTGGGGACCGGATGACCGCTGGTATGCTGGATTCTGGTGCTGCTGTTACTCTGGTTCGGCCGGATATGAACAACAAACAGAGAAAAGAAACCTAGTTTTGGGCACTCTGATACATCTAATGGGTGAGGTATGAAAAATTTAAAACAACTTTAATAAACCACTATTAAAATATTGGGGATTAAAATGAGTATTAAATGCTAGGATCCTAAATTCTGAACATGTAATACCAGGTTCTGGATCAACGATAAGGATGACAGGAACACTCAACAGGAGTGTCCTGCAAACAAAACAGGTGAGTATAATAAAAACACCTGTAAGAGTAACCAGAGGTGTAGAACTCAACTGTTTAGGTATGTCTCAGTGCACATATCCTGAATAGATAATATGTAATATAATGATAAACACAACGACCACAAAAATATATATAGACCCTAGCTTGGTCTGCCAGTAGCCATGAACAATGATCGTGGCACTGCGACTCCAATGTAACTAGATAGGTACTACTAGAAGTAGGGCCCGTAGTTGTGAGATGTAAATGATAGTATCAGGGTAATGTAATCAAACCCAGTTACCTGGATAGATAGTTCGTCCTAGGTGTGTTTAAACCTGGGTAGGTAAAGGTTAATGCAGAGGTTCCCAATCTGTGCGTCCCGGCACCCTGGTGCGCCGCGGCTTGCCTAGAGGGGCGCCGCAATTATCCTCCCCACCATCCCTCCGATCATCACTCCCCACCGTCCCTCCGATCATCACTCCCGACCATCACTGCTTCATGCTGGCCGGGCCGCAGGGGATTGGCTGCAGGAAGAGAGGAAGCCGGGGGCGGGGCTTTGTGCTGAGCACACGGTGAGTGTGTGTGTCTGCCTTCCTGCTCCTCTGTCTGCGCGGTGTCCCGTCCCCTTCTGCCCCGGATGATAGGAGAAGGTAGGGGGGTGATAGGAGAAGGGAGAGGGAGGGGAGAGTTGTACATTTGCTTGCCCAGTGACTGTGTGCAGGGAGCTGCCTGCACGGATCTCCTCCCCCCCCAAACCCCCCCTCACATCCGTCGCTGCCTCTGCTCTCCACTGCTCTTCAATGTGTGTGTGTGTGTGTGTATTTGTGTGTGTGTGTGTGTATTTGTGTGTGTGTGTGTGTGTGTGTATTTGTGTGTGTGTGTGTGTGTATTTGTGTGTGTGTGTGTGTGTGTGTATTTGTGTGTGTGTGTATTTGTGTGTGTGTGTATTTATTTGTGTGTGTGTGTGTATTTATTTGTGTGTTTGTATTTATTTGTGTGTCTGTGTGTGTATTTGTGTGTGTGTGTGTGTGTGTATTTGTGTGTGTGTGTGTGTGTGTGTATTTATTTATTTGTGGATGTGTGTGTGTGTGTGTGTATTTATTTGTGTGTGTGTATTTATTTGTGTGTGCGTGTGTGTGTGTGTTTATTTGTGTGTGTGTGTGTGTGTGTGTATTTATTTGTGTGTGTGTGTGTATTTATTTGTGTGTGTGTGTGTGTATTTATTTATTTGTGTGTGTGTGTGTATTTATTTGTGTGTGTGTGTGTGTGTGCAGGGAGCTGCCTGCACGGATTTCCTGCCTTTCCTCCCCCCTCCTCCACTCCCCTATGTCTGAGAGAGAGAGTGTCTGTCTGCCAGAGAGAGAGTGTCTCTCTGTGAGAGAGAGTGTCTGTCTGCGAGAGAGAGTCTGTCTGCGAGAGAGAGAGAGTGTCTGTCTTCGAGAGAGAGAGAGTGTCTGTCTGCGAGAGAGAGAGTGTCTGTCTGTGAGAGAGAGAGAGAGTGTCTGTCTGTGATAGAGAGAGAGAGTGTCTGTCTGCGAGAGAGAGAGTGTCTGTCAGAGAGAGAGAGAGAGAGAGAGAGAGAATGTCTGTCTGAGAGAGAGTGTCTGTCTGAGAGAGAGAGAGAGAGAGAGAGAGAGAGAGAGAGAGAGAGAGAAGTGTCTGTCTTAGAGAGAGTGTGTCTGTCTAAGAGAGAGAGTGTCTGTCTGAGAGAGAGAGAGTGTCTGTCTGAGAGAGAGAGAGTGTCTGTCTGAGAAAGAGAGTGAGTTTCTGTGTGTGAGAGAGAGTGAGTGTGTGTCTGTCTGTGAGAGAGAGTGAGAGTGTGTGTGTGTGTGTCAGAGAGAGAGAGAGAGAGAGAGAGAGAGAGAGGTGAGGTCTGAGAGAGAGAGAGAGAGAGAGAGAGGGAGGTCTGAGAGAAAGAGAGTGAGGTCTGAGAGAGAGAGTGAGGTCTGAGAGAGAGTGAGTGTGACAGGGTGAAGTCAACCCCTATCAGTTATGCCTGGGAAACATATGTCTGAGTGCTTCATCCAGCACTCATAAGGGTTAACTCAGGTGGAAGCTAGCTAATCATGATGTAAGCTGACACCTGAGAGCCAGCAAGGTAGATAAGGATCTTGTTACCAGCAGTAGCTGCCTGTGTCAGAGGAGAGCACATGGATAGATGTGCTGCTAGCCAGAAGGATACAGCACACTACTTACTGCAGCCAAAGTAAGATTTCTTTCATTTGTTTGCATGACTGCTTAAAAAGACTCTTACGGTTTGGGTATGATTTAGCCAGCCAGCCTGCTAGCTAGGACTGCTGTGTTAGTCAGTTTTCTCCCAACGTGGAGCAGGATTTATTTGCTTAAAGGGACAGTGTACCCGCATGTTATGTTGCTGTGGAGAAATAAAGCCACTGAACGTTTTCATTTATCCTGAAACTACACGTGTGGACTGTTCCCTGACCTCGGCTACAGGCCGTCCTGCCACAGGTGGTGTCAGAAGTGGGATGTTGGACGGGCCCTGTATCTGAAGGGCCACACACACACACAGACGGGGAAAAAAAATGGAGACCATTTTTTCTCAGTTCCTTGAGCAACAGCTCTAGCTAGCAGAGAAGCAAGCTGAGCGACAAGCCCAGCAAGATGAGCAACAGGCCCGGCGAGAGGAAAAGCTACTCAAATTGCTGGCCGAAGGCCCAGCCCCAGGCAGACCATGGATTCCAATTAATCCACCGGTGATGCTGCATAAAATGAAGCCAAATGAAGACCCAGAGGCATTTCTCCTCACTTTTGAAATGGAAGCCACGGCCCACTGCTGGACAGTTGATCGCTGGGTAACGACTCTGGCTCCACTCCTCATAGGGGAAGCTCAGGCAGCCTACCAGGCTCTTCCAGCAGACGAGGCCATGGACTATCAGCAACTAAAGACTGCTATTCTGGATCGCCTAGGCCTCACTCCAGAGACCTACCGACAGTGGTTCCGGACAGTCAAATATACAAACAGAGACAGACCCCGGGTCGTAGCCCACCGCTTAGTAGACTTATGTACCAGGTGGATACAACCGGAAAAACATGACAATGCAGAGATCCTTGAACAGTTTGTGCTCGAGCAGTTCATACAGATACTGCCCCCCTCCTCTCGCTCCTGGGTAAAAAGACACGCTGCATTTTCCCTGAATTCAGCGGTCCGCTTGGTGGAAAACTTCCTGGGCGACGACACCCAACAGGATAGCTGGGAATGGCCGGTGCAAACACCAGTTGCTTCCGGTGATACTAGAGGCAGGAGAGCGGACAATCGAGGGGTCTACAACTCGCCAGCTCGGGAGATCTAGTCAACCCGATCGGAAGACCCTTTCCCATCTCGGAGGGTTCCTGGTGCAAACTCCCGCAGAGACGCCCGTCCTGGGTCCGAGGCCACTGGATCACTCAAGGGAGGCCGCCACCCACAGTATTCCCTGAGAACCTGGACTCCTGTCACCCACCCGGTGGAGAGGATAACCCCACCAACCAGAAGGGAGGATCCCATCCAAGAGCAGAGAGGTCCAAACGCCGGGCCCCGTCGAGAGCTTCCGCTGACGACCGAGGTTGCGGATTCAGGAGATTATGAGATGGACTGTTCATATGGCAGAACCACTGCCACAGCTTGTCTCCGAGGGGACCACAATCCGTGGTTAGTCCCAGCATCAAAAGTAAACGCCATGCTGGACTCGGGCTCTGGAAAAACCCTGATCCTAGAGGGCCTAATTCCAAGCAATAGACTATCTTATGACTCTCCTTGGAATATCGAGTGTATCTATGGGGATACAAAGAGATACCCGACGGCGAACGTTCTACTGCGTATCCAGGATCAAGAGGCTAGCCTACTAGTGGGAGTTGCTCCCTGGCTTCCTGCTCCTGTTCTACTTGGCCGAGACTGGCCCTACATCGAAACATTGTTGGCCCCTACTCCTACGGAGCCTACTTCTCTGGTACCGGAGAAGCCTGGAGAATTGTTCCCTTTTTCCCCAGAGATTTTTCCCCGTAGACACCATGTCCCAAAGACACGTAAACAGAGACGTGCGGAAAAAGAGGACTGGTTAAGAAAGGCTCTGACTCTTGGTAACATTAGTCAGCCCAAAGGACTGCAGGTCATGGCCGGGGATGACCAGGGTGGGGAACAGATAGATACGGGAATTTTGCCAGACCTGGATCTTCCTGACTCCCGTCAGAGGCAGAGGGAGGACCCAGCTCTGGCTAGACAATACGAGAAGGTGGTACAGGTCAACAACAAGATAATGGATAAACAGGGTGTAAAAGTGTTTCCACATTTTGAACTGTTGAATGACATTTTATATCGTGTGAATAAGGTTACACAAACAGGGGAGGTCATTCGACAGATGCTAGTCCCTAAAGGGTTGATTAAAACGGTGTTCACCCTAGCCCATACTCTCCCATGGGGTGGTCATTTGGGCAGAGATAAGACCACGGACCGCATCTCGTCCCGGTTTTACAGGCCAGGCATACATGGTGACATCATGAAACTATGTGAGACATGTCCTGAATGCCAGTTAACTAGTCAAAAAGGACAGAAGCCGGCTCCCTTGGTTCCTCTGCCCTTGGTAGCCGTCCCATTCGAGAGAATTGGGGTAGATCTGGTCGGACCTTTAGAACCCTCTGCGAAGGGACATAAATTTATACTCATTGTTGTAGATTATGCCACCAGATATCTTGAGGCCTTCCCTCTGAGATCAGCCACTGCTAAACAGGTTGCTCACAGGCTGTTAGAACTGTTCTCTAGGGTAGGACTTCCCCAAGTAATGTTAACTGACCAGGGAACAAATATTTCATGGCAAAGTTAATGCAGGATGTCCTGAAGTTATTGGAGGTAAAATCCGTCCGGACCTCAGTCTACCATCCTCAGACTGATGGATTGGTAGAGAGGTTTAACCGTACTTTAAAAACCATGCTTAGGAAGTTTGTGGACACTGAAAAGCGAGCTTGGGATGAAATTCTCCCTTTCCTGTTGTTTGCGGTACGAGAAGTTCCCCAATCATCTACAGGCTTCTCCCCGTTTGAGCTCCTATATGGACGCCAACCTCAGGGTATTCTTGACCTACTGAAGGAATCCTGGGAGGAGGAGCCCTCCCCCTCCAAGAATACCCTTCAGTATGTCATAGACCTTAGAAATCACCTAGACATGATAGGTCGGTTTGCTAAGGAAAACCTCAAATCTGCTCAAGAACGTCAAGAAAGGCAATACAACCAGAATGCTCGCTTGAGGGTCTTCCAACCTGGGGACCAAGTGATGCTACTACTACCGACATCAGAGAGTAAACTCCTGGCGAAGTGGCAGGGTCCTTTCCAAGTTCTCCGCCGCACCGGGGAGGTGAACTATGAGATCTCTCAACCAGGGTCCAGGAAGGGTAAACAAATCTACCACGTGAACCTCCTGAAACCCTGGAAACCGATGAGATCGCTGTTCATCCACCCTCGGGAAGGAGAGATGGATTTGGGTCCACAGCTTCCAAAGGGTAGTACGTACAATGACCATCAGGTTCCCATGGGAGGGCAGTTAACAACGGAACAAAGGTCAGACCTACTAGAATTATTTGACCAGTTCCCAGATGTTTTTTCGGAGCTGCCAGGGCAGACTGATTTAGTGTCCCATAGGATTGAGACAGAACCTGGCGTAAAAGTACGGTCCCGTCCCTATAGATTGCCAGAGGGCCGAAAAGACCTGGTAGAGAGGGAGATAATAGACATGTTGGAATTGGGCGTGATCGAGGAGTCCCACAGCGAATGATGTAGCCCTATCGTGTTGGTCCCTAAACCAGATGGGAAGGTGAGGTTTTGCGTGGATCTGCGAAAGGTAAATGCTGTATCCAGATTTGATGCATATCCAATGCCTAGAGTGGATGAATTGCTTGACTCTCTTGATAAAGCAGAGTATATCTCCACCCTAGTTCTCACGAAAGGATATTGGAAGATACCTCTAGCGGAAGAATCCAAATGCAAAACTGCCATCGCCACCCCTCTCGGTTTATACCAATTCATCACTATGCCATTTGGGTTACATGGGGCTCCAGCCACGTTCCAAAGGTTAATGGACAAGGTACTACGACCCCATAGGGCATATGCCGCGGCCTACTTGGATGACATTGTCATCTATAGCAGACACTGGCAGTCTCATATAAAAAGGTTAAGGGCAGTCCTAACGTCCTTAAGAGAAGCAGGGCTCACTGCAAATCCAAAAGAATGTGCCCTGGGTAAATCCACTACAAAGTACTTGGGCTATGCCGTTGGGGGAGGGATAGTAAGGCCACTAGCTAGCAAGGTGGCCGCCATAAAGGAAGTCCCACCCCACAGACAAAGACACAGGTCCGCTCCCTTTTGGGGTTAGCAGGGTATTACCGGCGGTTTATCCCAAATTTTTCAGAAATATCTGCACCCCTAACAGATCTGACAAAAAAGAGTGCCCCGACCCAAGTTAAATGGTCTTGGGAGTGCCAAGACGCCTTTGACATGCTAAAAAAGTGCCCAGATTTTAAAGAGCCCTTCATCATCCAGACGGATGCCTCAGAGGTAGGACTGGGAGCAGTGCTGTCTCAGCAATTTGATGGTGTTGAACACCCCATACTGTTCATCAGCCGGAAGCTGTTCCCATGGGAGGTGAGGTATTCCGTTATTGAGAAGTGGTGCCTCGCTGTAAAATGGGCAATTGAGGCCTTGAGACATTATGTCGCTGGAGTACACTTCACCCTGGTCACTGACCATGCGCCCTTGAAGTGGTTAAACACCATGAAGGACACAAATCCAAGGTTGACCAGGTGGTATATGGCCCTCCAACCCTTCTCTTTTGATATTCAGCATAGACCTGGAAAAGACCATGGAAATGCTGATTTTTTGTCAAGAGAAGGAGTGGAGGGTCGGGCTTCAGCCGTGTGGGACACTAGCCACACACAAACAGGGGAGGTATGTGACAGGGTGAAGTCAACCCCTATCAGTTATGCCTGGGAAACATATGTCTGAGTGCTTCATCCAGCACTCATAAGGGTTAACTCAGGTGGAAGCTAGCTAATCATGATGTAAGCTGACACCTGAGAGCCAGCAAGGTAGATAAGGATCTTGTTACCAGCAGTAGCTGCCTGTGTCAGAGGAGAGCACATGGATAGATGTGCTGATAGCCAGAAGGATACAACACACTACTTACTGCAGCCAAAGTAAGATTTCTTTCATTTGTTTGCATGACTGCTTAAAAAGACTCTTACGGTTTGGGTATGGTTTAGCCAGCCAGCCTGCTAGCTAGGACTGCTGTGTTAGTCAGTTTTCTCCCAACGTGGAGCAGGATTTATTTGCTTAAAGGGACAGTGTACCCGCATGTTATGTTGCTGTGGAGAAATAAAGCCACTGAACGTTTTCATTTATCCTGAAACTACACGTGTGGACTGTTCCCTGACCTCGGCTACAGGCCGTCCTGCCACAGTGAGGTCGAGAGAGTTTGAGGTCTGAGAGAGAGAGAGTGAGGTCTGAGAGAGAGAGAGTGAGGTCTGAGAGAGCGAGAGTGAGGTCTGAGAGAGAGAGAGTGAGGTCTGAGAGAGAGAGAGTGAGGTCTGAGAGAGAGAGAGTGAGGTCTGAGAGAGAGAGAGTGAGGTCTGAGAGAGAGAGAGAGAGAGAGAGAGAGAGAGAGAGAGAGAGGTCTAAGAGAGAGAGAGGTCTGAGAGAGAGAGGTCTGAGAGAGAGAGGTCTGAGAGAGAGAGAGAGAGAGAGAGAGAGAAAGAGAGAAGTCTGAGAAAGAGAGAGAGAGAGGTCTGAGAGAGAGAGAGAGAGAGAGAGAGAGAGAGAGAGAGAGAGAGAGAGAGAGAGAGAGAGAGAGAGAGAGAGAGAAGTCTGAGAGAGAGAGAAAGAGGTCTGGTTGAGGGAGAGAGAGGTGAGAGAGAGAGAGAGAGAGAGAGGTCTGAGAGAGAGAGAGAGGTCTGAGAGAGAGAGAGAGAGAGAGAGGTCTGAGAGAGAGGTCTGAGAGAGAGAGGTCTGAGAGAGGTCTGAGAGAGAGATCTGAGAGAGAGAGAGGTCTGAGAGAGAGAGAGAGGTCTGAGAGAGAGAGAGAGGTCTGAGAGAGAGAGAGAGGTCTGAGAGAGAGAGAGAGAGAGAGAGAGAGGGGGGGTCTGAGAGAGAGGGGTCTGAGAGAGAGAGGTCTGAGAGAGAGAGAGGTCTGAGAGAGAGAGAGAGGTCTGAGAGAGAGAGAGAGGTCTGAGAGAGAGAGAGAGGTCTGAGAGAGAGAGAGAGGTCTGAGAGAGAGGTCTGACAGAGAGAGAGAAAGGTCTGAGAGAGAGAGAGAGGTCTGAGAGAGAGAGAGAGGTCTGAGAGAGAGAGGTCTGAGAGAGAGGTCTGACAGAGAGAGAGAGGTCTGAGAGAGAGAGAGAGAAAGAGAGAGAGAGAGAGAGAGAGAGAGAGAGGTCTGAGAGAGAGAGAGAGGTCTGAGAGAGAGGTCAGAGAGAGAGAGAGGTCAGAGAGAGAGAGAGAGGTCAGAGAGAGAGAGAGAGGTCAGAGAGAGAGGTCAGAGAGAGAGAGAGAGGTCAGAGAGAGAGAGAGGTCAGAGAGAGAGAGAGAGAGAGGTCAGAGAGAGGAGAGAGAGAGAGAGAGAGAGAGAGGAGAGAGAGGTGAGGTGAGAGAGAGGTGAGAGAGAGGTGAGAGAGAGGTGAGAGAGAGGTGAGAGAGAGAGAGAGAGAGAGAGAGAGAGAGAGGTCTGAGGGAGAGAGTGAGATCTGAGAGAGAGAGTGAGGTCTGACAGAGAGAGGTCCGAGAGAGAGAGGTCTGAGAGAGAGCGAGAGGTCTGAGAGAGTTAGAGAGGTCTGAGGGAGAGAGAGAGTGAGGTCTGAGGGAGAGAGAGAGAGAGAGTGAGGTCTGAGGGAGAGAGAGAGAGAGAGAGAGAGAGAGAGAGAGAGAGAGAGAGTGAGGTCTGAGGGAGAGAGAGAGAGAGAGTGAGGTCTGAGGGAGAGAGAGAGAGAGAGTGAGGTCTGAGGGAGAGAGAGAGTGAGGTCTGAGGGAGAGAGAGAGAGAGTGAGGTCTGAGGTCTGAGGGAGAGTGTGAGGTCTGAGGGAGAGTGTGAGGTCTGAGAGAGAGAGTGAGGTCTGAGAGAGAGAGTGAGGTCTGAGAGAGAGAGAGTGAGGTCTGAGAGAGAGAGTGAGGTCTGAGAGAGAGAGTGAGGTCTGTGAGAGAGTGAGGTCTGAGAGAGAGAGTGAGGTCTGAGAGAGAGAGTGAGAGTGTGTGAGAGTGTGTGAGCGTGTGTGAGAGTGTGTGAGAGTGTGTGAGAGAGAGTGAGAGTGTGTGAGAGAGAGTGAGAGTGTGTGAGAGTGTCTGAGAGAGACACCAACTGCGCACTGCAACTGTTAGGTACGTATATACACCTTTGTTTTTACTTTGGGCGCCGCGGAAAAATCCTGATCACCTTGGGGAGCCTTGAAAAAATCCTGATTGCCTTGGGGAGCCTTGAACCGAAAAAGTTTGGGAACCACTGGGTTAATGTATTCCCCAGCCAGAAAGGTTATGGCAAAAATGTAGCACTGATACATACATAAACTACACTAATAGAAACAGCAGGCACAACTCAATGTGTGGTATGCCTGTGACCCTCACATCTAAAGTATACCTTTAAACTTATTTTAATATATCACACAGTTCATAGGTGTAAATAGGGTAAACGACACTTACCCAACACCTGCTCTGTTAGTCAGAGCTGGTCAATAAAGGGTCAGTGCTAATGAGAGGGTAAGTAGATACTAAGTCATAAGTAGAGTGCATTAGTATGCATCTATCTTGTCAGTGTAGACAGATTGAGTGGCAAGCTACTGGTTAAAATGCTCCCTTGGACAATCCATTACAGAAGCCATTTCAATGAATGCTCACACTGTAAGGCATGTAAAGCCATGAAAGTAACAAAGACATTTACAAATGTAACAAAGACAGTAACACACAAGATTAAAAGTTTCATTAATTGTGAAACAATAGGTGTAGTCTACTTAATAACATGTGTTTGTGGCAAAGCATATGTAGACAAAACAAATAGACAATTGAAAAAACGTATTTTGGAACACCATGGGGATATAAGAAACCCCTAGAGATACCCCAGTAGCCGTACATGTCGTACAGTGCCACAATGGTAACTGTGACGTACTTAGCTTTGCTGGCATTGAGCATGTCACTTCAGGCCCCAGAAAGGGCAATTGGAACAAAAAATTGTTACAGAGGGAGTGTCGCTGGATATTTCAGCTACAGACACTAAGCCCTCAGGGATTGAACGAGGGTTACATTTACTCGTCTTTTTTATAATCACAGAAATTTGTCATCACATAAGCTTTATTTAGTTTTTTATCTTAATTACACAAATCTGCATTGTCCATTTGAATACAGATCATTTATTTCTTTTACACATTCACTGAAAATAAGATAAGTATTCACAGTAAACTCATTTATTTAGTAGTTAATATATTTTAATATTAGCAGGTCTGCATTGTCCTTTAGGGGAAGACCATTAAGAGTTAGATTACACTCCTACACTTTCAAATGGATTGGTAATATTGGTTCCATTGCCCCTCCTGGGACTTTATTTTATAACTATACTTACCATAGTGAGTTACTATTAAGTAAACAAGTTAACATACTTAATATAAGCCAACAAATGTTTTTGTTGCCTATGTACAGTAGTAATTAATGTATTCTATATTACAGACGGTCTGAGTTGTCCTTTAGGGGCAGACCATATAAAGTTAGAATACATTCCTACATATATCATAGGACTATGCTATAATGTGCTTTACGGACTCCATCTTCTAATTGTACCTACAGTAGTGAGCATTCAGATAACCCCGATCTTGACTACAGTAATATATAACATAAGATGCAGCTGTTAGTTTACACTTCTTTGGTCCGCGATTCTAGATAGTTGATTGGCTAGTGCATTCTCCACTCCAATAGGTGCAAAAGACACAAGACACGCCCCCTTGAGAGTATAAATTACACTGTATAGGGCCTTACCTTTACACTCCTCCCCATCTGAAGAAGCGAGTTGTCTCGCGAAACGCGCGTCATGAAGTAGAGCGTCACGATCTGTGACGTCATCGGAGTTCGACACAGCTACCAGAATACGGGTTGTATTTGCGCCTCCCTCACTCTTGACCCGCCGTGGCAGAGTGTTTGGATACATATATACGAGATATACCCTGTTTCCCTATGTATTACCTCCTCTTTTAGCAATCCAAAACACATGTACTTTATGTACTTTATGCAATTTATCAACAGCGACTTTTGGCGCTTAAGGAAAAGGGGAGGTTAAACAACAGTGATAATATAGCGAAGCAGGGATAAGGGTTCACACTCTTACTTACATTTTGCTCCTTTATACCCTTCCAAGCAACACTGGTTATATATGGGTACTACTATTTAAAGTGTAAAAACCTCTGTTGTATACTAGCCTGGAAATAAGGGATATATAGGCTCTTTTAGGTTTTTTCTTTTTATAATTAATTCACACAGTCACATTTTCTTTGATGTAATAAAATTGTATTATTTTTGTTTTTAATGAAGACCCTATATCTCCATAGGAGCCAATTAATTTCTAATACTTACCTTATCAAGACTTTATTATAGAGTGCATGTATTTGGAGGGTCTTTTCTTGATCCCTTTGGGACCATACTTTGTTATTCCCCAGTTTCCCCAGTTGAGTATGTGTGATGTTTGTGTCTTTTGTATAATTGTGGATATATTTTTCCAATTTTTCCAATAAATTAATTTTATAAACTCTCGTGTTCTGTCTGGCGATATTGATCCTTGGTATTAGTCCTGGTCTCCCGTGACAGGCTTCAATAGTCTTCACCACATCACAGTTACATTTTCTTACATCTTCAATTATACATTTGCGAATTGTCTTGCACAACTTTGCATATTCAATTATTGTATATTGGGATTGCTTCATTTCTTGTCTTTCTCAGAAATTGCTTTGTCTCATCAGATACTTAGTTATCCTGTTTTTTGTCAGTGATTTCTCCAGTTCTTTCCTGCGCTTTGAACTACAATCTATAAAAATTCTTCATAAATGTTTGTTAAAGTGTCCCCATGCATTTTGTGCAAGCTGAAGCCATTTTACAGTTCTACTTGAAATTCTCTGAGGTTATTGATGTCGATTATTTTTGTCTTCTTTTTAATCAATTTTCTTTTTTTCCATTGTTGCATTCAGATGTAATTTGCAGCTAAACAATCGGTCATCACTCCTGGTGTCAAAGCAATTAAAGACTGTTCAGTATTCAATCACGTGTTTTTTGTTTGACTATACCCCATTTCATTCTTGATTTCATTGGGTCCATTCCATGTCCATTTTTTATTTGGATTCTTCTCGGAGAATGAATTAATGAAGTAGAAATGTGCACATTATGCAAATTCTACATATCTGTCTCCATTTTCATTCCTGTTACCGTAATCATAATTACCAACTGATGCATCATCTTTCAGCTATGTGTATTGATTAACGAGTGGCTGATTTTCTTTAACAAAAAAATCTGGTTAGACCGGCACTTTATCTTTTACTTAAAGTGCACAAATCACTTATTGCCTGCCCGAGCATCCGATCATTGCAGCTACTAGCTCTATAACACAGACGTTGGCTCAATTTGTAGATACAGTAGCTTTCTCCAGAGATCTGTACTCAAGACCCAGGCATATATAAAGACACTTCAGATTTTTTTTGTTAAATTAGGACTTTGGCTTATTGTTCTGGATGTTGACACACTTGTCACCATGGAAGCGACATCTTTGAAAACCAACATCCCGAACGATGGTGGCATTCAGATGGTCAGATCTGCTTTGGAGCGAGAAAATGGAGGTTCACCTCCAGTCTCTTTTCTTATGAAGCTTTTTTGAAGTAGTTTTGTTTCAAAACTATAATTAAGTTTGAAAAAAAGATTTTATATGCAGTCTCTGAGATTATTATTATGAGTAATAATGTGTCTGCTTAGTTACATTTGTTTATGTGGTGTGTGCTTTTTGTATGTCAATGGCTCTCTAGTTTAATTACATCTAATTATAGTTGATGTACAATTAGATAATACATATCCTTTTGATTGGCATGTTACATATGCATATATTTAAATATGATATGTTTGTATTACACACCCTCTTCCCCACCACCCCACCACCCCCCGCACACAACTAATGGCCAAAACCATGTTCTGCTTTGGCAAAACCGGGACATTACAGAGATAGTCCCTTTAAAAACCGGTACGTCTGGTCACCCTAACCTGTGCTCAAAAAGTAGCACACCTTTGATGCCTGGGAGATATGCAAAGTATATTTAAATTATTCTTTCTAAAAGATTTCCATAAGACCCATACTGACAAGCCTAAGGCCGTTTGTAATTAAAGTGTGTGTCAGACCCAACAGTATCAGAACCCACAATCTCTGCTATTCAAGGGAGTGGCGTTAGTATTGACCTATCTCAGATGCTGAATAGCTCTACTGTCACAGCACACTTTAGCTACTGATGTGAGCAGTAGAGCTCTAATCATACTCGTTGACACTCTCCTCGCTTCCTTTAAAAGCAGACAACCTCCATTACCTAGTTGACAGTACAATGTGCCTTTTGCACAAAAGGATCACTCCTGAGATACGTGGGAGATACGCTAATAGGATATGCAAAGTATGGGAATGAAGCAAGAGACAGTGTCCACCACTAGTATGATTAGTTACAGGTGCGAGCAGTAGAACTCAAAAGTATGCAGTTACAGGGGAGCTATCCAGCATCTGAGATACAGTAGTTTAATGCTAGAGCTACTGTCATGAATCGCCGAGGCTGTCTGTTCCAATCCTGTTGGGCCTGACACCAGTACCCCCTTCCTCACAAGGTGCTTTAGGCTTATCAATAAAGATCTTATGGAAATCCTTTCAGGAAGTGTGGGGTGTCATTTAAATAAACATTGCATATTTCATTAGCCTATCAAGGTGTACCCCTTTTGGAGGATAGGTCTCTTTCCATATGTTATTTGGATGGAGGTTGGAGGTGATTATATATATATATATATTTAAACGAACTTGACAAATTGAAATATGTAAATCCAACATTAAAGCAGCAGTCTTTTGCATTTTTTTTCTTTCCCTTTCCAACGCTGGTTTCATTTTTCAAATCTGAAGCTTTGTTCAAGAGATATAAGTATTTAAAATATTAAGGAGAGCAGGAGAGACCTGAATTAGTAGCGTCAGAAACACTATATATATATATACATGTATGGATGTTATAGTGGGATGGGTGCCAGTTCACATATAGCTCTATCATGTTATTTTTCTTATAATGAGGTAGTTGTTCATGCCTGGGGTTAGAACAGTCTCCACTGACCAGGTTGTCAGCTGTTAGGATTTTTCATACAATGTTGAAGAATATAATCATAATTTCCAGGGGAACATCAAGGAATGTGTGCTTTTTTTGTTTAAACGAACTTGACAAATTGAAATATGTAAATTCAACATTAAAGCAGCAGTCTTTTGCATTTTTTTTCTTTCCCTTTCCAACGCTGGTTTCATTTTTCAAATCTGAAGCTTTGTTCAAGAGATATAAGTATTTAAAATATTAAGGAGAGCAGGAGAGACCTGAATTAGTAGCGTCAGAAACACTATATATATATACATGTATATATATATAGTGTTTCTGACGCTACTAATTCAGGTCTCTCCTGCTCTCCTTAATATTTTAAATACTTATATCTCTTGAACAAAGCTTCAGATTTGAAAAATGAAACCAGCGTTGGAAAGGGAAAGAAAAAAAATGCAAAAGACTGCTGCTTTAATGTTGAATTTACATATTTCAATTTGTCAAGTTCGTTTAAACAAAAAAAGCACACATTCCTTGATGTTCCCCTGGAAATTATGATTATATTCTTCAACATTGTATGAAAAATCCTAACAGCTGACAACCTGGTCAGTGGAGACTGTTCTAACCCCAGGCATGAACAACTACCTCATTATAAGAAAAATAACATGATAGAGCTATATGTGAACTGGCACCCATCCCACTATAACTCCCACTCAATATAGCTTAGCAATTATTGACACCTGTGCCACAATCCTAATGCTAGAGTTTATGGTTAAAGCATAATAATTTATTTTCACAAAGTACGTTTAGATTTCCCTGTTTAATATGCTACTTAGTGCTGCTGTAAAGTATTTTATATAGTAATGTATAGTAACAAGTCTTTTCGACTATCACACCAAAATAAGTTCATGTTTATTATACGAATTCGCTCTTAGGAGCCTATGCAGAGAGCAGCGCTGGAAATTATTGGTGAGGGAAATAAAATGTACCTTTAATGGGGAGATTTTTTCTCCATATGCAGGAAGGTGAGAAATCTGCTATTTTTTTCATGAATGCGTGTGTCCAGTTGAAAATGGAGAGATGCGCGCTGCTAAAATGTCTTAGAAAAAATTCGCCGTTTTTTTTTTCTCCCCTATGGCCGCCGAGCTCCAGCTTCCTGCCAACTTTAGTTGGCGGAGCTAATTGTTGAATTTCGCGCCATGTTTTTGGTGCGAACAGCCGCTAGATGGCGATCATCCCTTTCTGAATAGGGACCTTTTAAAAACTGGCGAGATTTAGGTTCTCGCCAGCCGCGCGGCGAGATTTAAAAAAAAAAATGGCGCTTTTTTCTACACTCGCCATTACCTGCCTTTCTAAAGGCAGATTTTGCCAAAAAATGCCGCTTTTCCTGTTAGCGCTGCTCTCTGCATGAGGCCCTTATTCTTTATTTAATACGTTTAAATTTATATATAGTTAGTGTAGCACTTATACGGTTATTTTGTTATTTTCGAATACAAAACTAATTGCAATTTTAAAAATCATTGAAACCATGTGATCCTAAACTAGTCATCTTTTATAGACTATGTACACTTGAAGAAAATCTAAATATGGTGCTCAGTAGCAAAGGAACCATAAATCCATATACTTCTTAATAATATGTATAGTCCCATAACAGATGAATAATGATTAAGCCTCGTGAGTCTCCTAGACCTGGTGCATATATAGCTCTCCTAAGGCATAACTGAGTATCCAGGTAATGTGATGATTTTGTGATGGTATGTCAATGGGACCAAGGCTCTGGAGTCGCACTCAATAAAAGGTCATATATCCAATCCAAATGAGGGGAGAATGGTACTCACATATAAGAGATGCATCCATGTGCGTGCATCACGCCAAACAGTGAAGGCAGAGATGATCCGAAGAAGGAAAGCGGAGCACAACCGTGGAACAGTGGGGCCACACACCAACAAGTAGGTAGCTTTATTCCATGGTGCAATCGTGGGGGGAACACGGAGGTAAACTCTGACGCGTTTCAGCCGCAGGGGCCTTTGTCAAAGAGTGAGTTCGCGTGTGTTAGCGCTCCTGTTGTTAAAGACGTCTCCCCGCCCCAAACAGAACGTCACGCGCGATGGAAAAGGCGCGAAAGTGCAACGGACAGACGTCATTGGCCAATGCTATCAGCCAATGAACTGCCCGCGCGACTCAAGGCGTAACTGTGTGTGCGGGGGACCGCCGATAGCAACGCAGGAGCATCCCTAGTGATGAATTACATAGTCAAAAAAACGGACAATGTACAAAGCATAAGACAGAAAATAAACGTAAACATTAAAAAATAGCACATATTATACATAGCGAACATTGTGCAATGGTAGTAGATATAATAGGGGGAGTTCATTGGAAAGAAAGTTAACTTCCAAACTGGGGGATAGTCCTGTATAAATATAATGAATCAGATTATTATCTATCATGTGCTTATACTAAATATTATTTATAAAAAAGAAATCATATTAAAAATATGCCCAGTAGGAACAAACAAAATCGACAAATCATTATAGGATGCAACATAAACAGACAATAAATTCAGAGCTGAAAGACTAAAAAATGAGACCAAATGTTATAAAGGGATAGTGAAGATCCCTAACATAGAGGAAACGTTTAGGAGATGTCATGTAAACCAAAGAGGAGGACATGTGAACACATGAAATAACAGAAGATATAATACAAATGGAAAATGAATAAGTACAATATGCACAATATTCTAAGAATAAACGTAGAAAATATAGTTTGTAAATTGATCATTATGTGATAATAAAATGAATTTAATTTTCATCCTCATATTATATGACTATTCTAATGATACCTATGATCAAATAATATGTATATAATCTATGATGTGTTAGTAATTAATATAAATATAAAACAATACTAGGTAATGATATCAATAACTAAAAAATGAGAAATAGTCTAGTAATAGTAGAATTAGTCTGTCATCTCACAATTAGAGATGGATATGTATACTTATGATTGTTCCTTACTATATTATATCTTGTTGTTTGTATTTCTCATTTTTTAGTCGTATTCAGCCAAAGAATGAATGGCTGAGCAAGGTATAAGTAGGAGGAAGGACCAATAGGGAGAGGGGTAGTAACGAGGGAGCGGCCCCAGGGAAGATGGAGATTGGAAGGGAGAAACTTACCACAGCTGCGCTGGATATGCAGCTTGTGAGCGGTGCATGCGCATCAGGTGTGTGCACCGCGCGGGAGAGGCGTGCGGCCTCAGCTGGGGGCGGGAACTCCCCCTGAGGGAGGACGTAGAAGTCCTCGGCCGTGCGCGCGCATGCGCAAGTTCAGTAGCCGCCGCGGCGAAGGGGGAGAGCCGGAGCGCAGGTAAGTGAGGTCACGGGAGGAACCCCCTTAGGGAGAGGTGTTCCCCCGGACCTTACACTGCTACACTGTTTTTAAATATATGGCTATGCTAGTGAACTGCTGGAAAAACACTATGTTAAAACAGCCCCATAATGGGGGCTGATGACACGATCACGCGCCCACCGCGCGTTTCCCTCCTATTACGGAGCAACGCATCCTTTTACGGCAGTTGCGCATGCGTTTTTTCACGCATGAGCCCTAGCGGTACGTTGTTATTGTTTCTATGGCAACTTGAGTGCTTAAATAACGTCCGCTTCCCCTCCTGTGCAAAATTGTCCCTGACGAAGCTCCGTAATAGGAGGGAAACGCGCGCTGGGCGTGTGATCGTGTCATCAGCCCCCGTTATGGGGCTGTTTTAACATAGTGTTTTTCCAGCAGTTCACTAGCATAGCCATATATTTAAAAACAGTGTAGCAGCTAGGGAATGGTCTCACTGACACAGTGTTGCTAATTGGATTCATGGGCATGTAGTGTTCAATCCCTGCTGCTGACCTTGGCAACTTATTTATTTTGCTAGTGTTTGCAAGTGTTGAGCTTTCAGGCTCACCTTGGCTGGTTGCACCCTGTTTAGCCTCTAGGATTCCAGTAGCAATTATATACTGGAGTATCTATATTCATGAGAGCTTTATCTTGGTGCATTTGCTTATACCATTTAATTCATTTTTAATGTTTATTACACCACTCTTTTCGGTAATATATGTTTTAAGTACTTAGTATTAAAATTTATATTTTAAACTATAGTAGTGTGCATATAAGTGAATTCTCTTTGTACTCCTTATATTTTTTGTCTCTGATTCACTTCAATTCACAGCTGCACCTACTTTCATTGATAATTATCAATTGGAAGTTATTATTTTTCTACACTACAATTTGTATGATTTAGTTGATCACTCCCTATTCCCTATCTTTTTATGTTCTTTTCTGTAAATACATCACAATTTATTTTATCTCTTTGCTTTGCTCAATCAAAATGTCTGGGTATTAAAGGTGTTAAAAGTGCTGGTCTCCTGTGACAGGAGGAAACAAAAAGGCTTGCAGCCTCCCTGGTTCAGTGCTTATAACAGTCCAGAGGACACATTCTAGCACAGGTCTACACGTGAAAAAATCTTGTGCACAAATAGTGAAGGAAAAAACTCTTCCTTGGCTAGGCTCCAGAACTGAGAGGAACCTTTCCTCTGCCAAGAAAGCTGAAGGCCTTGTGACTGGATACACATTCTGCACCATTATTGCAGCAGACTCCCCTGGAAGCTTAATCACGCTCTGCAACTTGTTATCTTCAATCTTTGTTGAACTTACAGGCCTGGGAATACGAAAGAAATGAAACGTAACGCACGCCAGGTTTCAAATCCTTTCTCTCAATTTATTACTTTATAGGGTAATGACTTTTATACAGGAAAAAAAGAAGATATTGGTTAGAGGCGTAACATAGGCGTAACATAGGCGTAACATAGGCGTATCCTGGGTGTGTCTTGGGCGTAGCTTTGATTAGAGGCGTGATTTAGGGGCAGGACATATTAGTGGCAAGATTTTGGGACGTGTCTCTCCCAATACAAGCAATGTATGAATACATAGCTTATTCATTGTCTGTTATCAAAAGAGACCTTGAGTCTTTAGCAACTATATTACACTATTTTGCTTCTTGCAGAGAACCAGTTTATTATATTCTGACTGAAAAGGCAGGAGACTAACGATACAAAAGTATCTTAGCAATATCCTGAGCAGGAAGAAAGGAAATGCAATTTGGCAGAAACTGAGTGCATTTAGGAATTATATTTCAGCAAAAAGCTGACTACAGAATCTTAACTAGTTATGATCAGACAAAATAGAAGCTTAACACAAGTGTAAATTCTGGCCTGACCTACTGGTCCTAACAATTAGCAAACAGGATTTTAACTATTTTTCAACTTGCAATTATTTTGTTTCTATTGAAAATTACAGATTAGGTGAACAAAGTGGTCCGTAGTTGTCCTCAGTTTCTGTCCCAAATATTCACTTGTATTTTGTATATTGCTGTAATACGTTTGTGGCGATGAGGGGGTTAATCAGGCCCTTAATAAAGGCATTATATCCGGCTGGTTAACACTAAACCCTGTTGGGAGTGAAGGGGTTAAAATATATTATCCCCCTAAACCCCTGTTTTCCCCTACACCACCACTATTAACACTAATCCCTGTTGGAACCGAAAGGGTTAAAGTGTATTGTCACCCCAATATCATATTTTCCCCTCCACCATCTTTATTGTCCCCATTTTGCAGCTCAGTCCATAGCTGCAGTAATAGCAATGTATGCGAATTGGGCCAATTGTATTTCAGACACAATGAGCAAGCTAGCACTCTAATTTTTGGAGTGCAGCTAGCTAAGGATGTACTAAGCCCATACATATTGTTTGGTGCTCCCCCCATATACAGAAAGTATATATATAGATAAACTGTATTTTAGTTATGTTTTAAAAGGTACCGCCAGGAAGCTTTTCCTGTGCCCAGCAATAAATGTATTAACATGCATATATGTTAAAAGTAAATGAGACGAGGGTCTTCCATCTCCGCACTTCAAAGGGCCCCATGCGAAGTGAATGCCACAATGTCTAGAGAAGTGCCGGAATTGAAAAGCCTCAGAGAGCCAAGGTGTTAGAGTGGCCAGGATATCTGGCCAGGAGTACCAGATCTCGGCACACAGTATGGGGCAGTCACACTTGGTAGCCAAATACCAGACTTACTCTCGCCAGGGAAGAAGTGGGACCCAGTATGCTAAGCAGCTTAGGTGTCAAGTTGACACATGCTCTGTGCAAACCAGGAGGCCACTTCTGCCCATGCTATGAACTACTTGCAAGCCTGGGATAGGGGTAAAAAGTGTTCCCACGGAAGGGATTGGGTGTGTATATTAGGTATAGGACCCTTAAAAGGAACCTTTCCTCTGCCAAAAGAGCTGAAGGCTTCTGTGACTGGATATACACATCTGCATCCTGCAGCAGACTCCCCCGGGAAGCTTTATCGCGCACTGGCACTGTTATCTCCGATTTGATGAGCGTACAGGCCCGGAAAACGAAGGAAACTAAACATAACACAAGCCAGATTTCAAATTCCTTTGTCTTAGTTTATTAAGCATAGGGTAATGATTTTTATACAGAAAAATAGAAAGGTTTGGTTAGAGGTGTAACGTAGGTATAACCTGGGTGTGGCTTGGGTGTAGCTTGGGTTAGAGGCGTGATTTAGGGGCAGGACATATTAGTGGCGTGATTTTGGGACGTAATTCTCCCAATACAGACACTGTCTGAATACATAGCTTATTCATTGTCTGTTATCAAAAAACCTTGAATTTCTCTAGCAACTAAGTTATACGATTTTACCTCTCTCAGAGAACCAGTCCATTGTTTATTAAAACAGCAGGAAGCTGGCAACATAAAAAGTATGAATACAAAAAGGATGGGGGAGCACATAAAAAGTATCTTAGCAAGATCCTGAGCAGGGAGGAAATTGTAATTTTGGCAGCAGCTGAATACATGAGAAATTATATTTCAGCAAAAGGCTGACTACAGAATCTTAACTGGTTATTACAGACAAAATGGATGGCTTAACACAAGTGCAGATTCTGGCCTGACCTACTGGTCCTAACAACCCTTAACCCTATAAAGATGCCTGCAGCCCAGTCCCAGCGAGATTCATGATTTATCCAAGCATTGTTCAAGATTTGCAGTGCTGCGGCAGCGGTTCTGGAACGCAGGGGGTTAAAACATCGTAACCAAGGATTTACTTCAGGAATTCGTTAGTGCTGGGGATCCCAGAATGAATCCCAACGAACCAGAACGAACTCTCTGCATTTGGTGGAAATATCGGGCAGGCAAGTTGCACCCTAGCCAAAAGGATTGTAACCCAAAGACTTTATTTCTTCTTCTTTCATTCTATGGACAATTTATTTTGTTTCCCCATCCCAGTAAGTGATTATTAAGGGTATTCTGAGGTTGTCGTGTGTTTGTCTGAAAATAAATAAATGACAATTTATTTTGCCCGCCTTGTTATGCTCAATCGAGAATCCCAAAAATATTAAATTGTTCATAAGTACTAGTCTACCGTGACAACGTTATCACCAAGCAAACAGCAATCAACATTATTCTACATAGTGGCTATGTGGTAAGTAAAGTGATTTTGCATGTGGTAACTATACTATTTTGATGCATATAAAACACTATATTTATAGTAAAATATGAAAGATGAGTTACATTAATAGGACATTAGCCAAAGCTCAAGTCACAAAACATATAAACATTGATTGTCAGTTACTACACTTACTAGATTCAAATGCTACTATTTCTATGCTTGCAAACACTTGGCATTTCACAATTGAAACCAGTTCTCTGGCTGCACAGAATAAACTATAAGGTCAACTGGAATGAGATCAGTATTCAACTAAATTTGTGTTACAAACTCACTCACTCTGTCCTTGAGTTTCCTTCAATTTCCTAATTGATTGCCAACATTTTTCTGACATAACACAGAAGCAAAGGACACACAGACTTAGTATATCTGTATAATCAGTGTAACATTTCTTCAGTATAAATGTAATTGAAGTTGACAGTAGGTTTTTGGTTGGGAGGTAAAGAGCAGAGGCATGAGAGTTTGTATGCATCCCTAGGCCCACACTATGGCCTAGATTTACAAGACTTCAATACAGTATTGATATCGCTGTGCATTAATGGTAATAAATAAATAAATATATATATCTCACGATCACTAATTAGCATGGAATGAGTATGCATCATCTAATTACTTAGGCAAGTGTTACATTTAATGACTATCGCAAATGAGCATGCAAATAAAGAATTAATAGCTAATTACCTATTCACAAACTACTCACTAAAAGGGAAATATTTATCTACTGCAAAAAAATATATCTATAATTTGTATCATCTATCATAGGCTGGCATTAGGTCGATCTTGCTTATGTACATAATGGCCACAAAAATATAGACCAGATAAGATTAGTCAACCTTAATTTGAAAGTATAAAAATACATAATATTAACCATGTTGAATGTATTAAGCTATTTAGTCCTTAGTAGCCCAGGTGGCCAGCTGGTTATGGTCAACCCATGACTAGTTGGCTACTAAAGGCTTTAAAGTTTGAGCATATAGATTTTATGCTTTTTGTGTTATATTTGTAGGGTTTTTATGTTGTATGTTAATGCCAGAAGGCATTCCTTTGCAATGCATTGGTAGCCTAACGCATCTGTAATGATAATGATAAAGAATAAGTTACAGCTGTAGGAATAAGTTGAAACACAAACAATGGAGTAATTCTTCAGCTGGTTTTACTAATTAGTAAGATGAGAGCCATACCCAAGGATATGCTCACATAAAGGAGACAAAGGAAACTCAAAACAGTTATAGTCTTCCAATACAAGGGAGTGGCATACATTTAGTAACTTGTGATTGGATAGAGTGATACATCTATGACTCATGATAGTATCTGATAGGACAGAATTTGCATCTTCTAATTTGGAATAGTATTGTGTGTAAAGAATGTGTATGTTAATGTAGTGGGTTGTCTTAGAAGAGAAGGTAAATGACATCATCTGCCCAAGAGCAGTGCCCGTGTGCGAAAACAAAAGTACTACCCAGAGAGACACTAAACAAAAGCTTTGCAGAAAAAGTTTCTTATAGAGACAGTCACCTATATCCTTTCAGTCCCGCTTTTTCTAACTCATCCTTAGGGATTAGAAAATATTTGTCCATGGTCTTTTAATATATCATCATATATTTTCTGAAAGTCACGGTCAAATGGAGATTCACTAAAATCATTGCAGAGGGATGTCATTGGTCCCATGGTATGGTTGCAGGGTGAGAAGATTTGCAGAATTAAGGGTTTTTGTGAACATCTGTACACAACAATTCATACAACATTTAATCAGTACCAATATATAGCATACAAAGTACAAGTCCTCCAATCTGGATAGCTGCACCATAAGCAAGAGCGCTGGTCATTGAAAAAAAATAAAATGGAACCAAGAACCAATGGTCCACTCCTCTTCAGCATATAATGTGTTGGGTCAGATCATGGATAGGGTTTGTAAAAAGGTGAGGCTGACACGGATGTGTGTTCAAAGAGGAGAAATTGGCCATTATGAGCACAGCATAAATATGTGTATAATAGCCAGCTCTGTCCCCTGCGTGCAGGACAAAACAATCAAGACAAAGGAATCCCATTAAGGGCTTATACCCATCTCTTAGAAAAACTGTCACACCAATCATTCTCACCACTTGCATTCTCTCTGCGCATGCTCGAAACACCTTCCCTCTTCAATAACTGTGTCTCCCCTGCTTCGCGCCATCCGCTGCTGGGCCTAGCTTTGTGGGATGCAAGGTGTATGTCTCGCTGTTCTGTGTCAGGAATTCCAAGGTTGGTTTTTACATATTGCCTTTTCTCTGAGACATTAACTCATTACTTGCTGGATCCCACTGGCCACATCTTAAACAGCCTTTCTTCTTATGAACAAATACAGTCTTTCTGACAAAGATTCCTCTGAGGGTAAAGTCCAGGGTTGTTTGAGGTTCAACAGGTTACCATTATCCAGTATATAAATACAACACTCTTCTCAGCTAGCACATAGTCCAATGCCATTTGATTTTGCAAGACAACAGTATGTATAGTGACCGATTCAGAAGCCAGTCATTTGTTCCAGAGCGTCCACAGTGTCATTGCTGATTTGTTCCATCAGGTTGCCAAGGTCCCATATTCGATCCACAGTACGAATAATACCATAAGTAGGAATCATGGCTGTGACGGCAGGGGGTAGCCGGCCTTCAATAATAAAGGTGGAGCCCAGCTGGCTGCCCCTGAAACCGTATGGCAAGGGCTGAGAGTGTCAGCTCTTGGGTCTAAAATGGTACCTTACTGTGTTGCCCTGTAATTTTGTTCCCCATATACTGTCCCCCATAGGGTTATAAGCTAGGAACTGTGTGTGTGTGGGGGGGGAGGGTTAACTGTGTAAGCCCAGTGGGCTAGTTAATGCATTCTCTGTGTATTCCCTTTGACTCATGGTCCCGTATCTGCCTGTGCAATCTTATAAGTGGATTGCCTTGTATGGGTGGCCTCATGAGAAATAGCTGCAGGGCAGAGACTTCTGGAACATGAGGGAAATGGGGGATATTTTAAGGCTGTGTAACATCAAAAGTGTCACATCATAAGTGTACATCAAAAGTGTCTACAAGAGTTAATTTTGGAGTTCATATCTCTGGATGTTTTATTTCTATCTTTCTATCTTTAATCATTGATGCATTCTGAATATCTGGATTCACATTCTGATTTATCTCTTCAAACAGGTATGTGCCATTGAGCTGCATTCTACCAACCAGAGAAATTAAGATTTAATTGGCTTTAATTTTGTAAGTCTGAGTTGATTAGTCAACCCCCTCCCTTAAGTGTTAGTCAAATGCATGTGAATAGGGTACTTAAGTCACTGTAGCATGGCTGTTTAGCATCAAAAGTGTCACATCATAAGTGTACATCAAAAGTGTCTACAAGAGTTAATATTGGAGGTGAAGATTGGAGGAAGATCTGGACTCTGCATTACAACGTTGCCACTGTGAGACATTAACTTTTAACATCTGTGATTTATTTGTACACTTTTATCTTCCAGTACCTTAGAACTCTCTCCTCCTGCATCTCACTATGCCCTCCCTATTTCTTTTTCTGTTTACTGTTTCCTCACTCCTTTGTGAGCATTTCTGTTCTCTACAACATCTCCACTTCCCACTGCACCATTATTTATACACCTCTCTCCCAACAACTTTTTTATCCCTCAATAAAAAACACCCACACAAATCCTCTATTCACACCCTCTATCTACTCCTTCCTGCTGCTGGGGATCTCCCCTAAGCCTGAAGCCAGACATACACACCTGATCTCACTCACGCCTCCCTGCCACCTCTTCCCCTGTAAATGGTGTTAACCTTTTCATTTAACACTGACCTTCCTTAAATTTTACCCCACAAATCAAGCATCCCAATAGCCTGCCCTCATGGCTAATGTCCCACACTCAGTCACTCCTACCACCCATTATGACCAAGCACTGCCATCTACAGCACTTACTCCCTCACCTGCTGTCTCTGTAAGTTTCCCATTAAACCTGTTAGATTGTAAGCTCTTTGGGGCAGGGATTTCCTTTCCCATTGTCTGATTTTGCTGCACTTGTATAATTATAATTTTCTGTGAAGCGCTGAGTACACTTTTTGCGCTATATAAATAAACAGATACAATACAATATTTTAACCTTTATTGCTTGCCAGCAAGGTTTTAGAACCCCCACATTTTAGGTCCAGGTGGTGGAGTGCAAGCTCTTGGTTAGTTTTGCTGTTTTTTAAGACTACAATGCATTTTGTGTTTGTCCTGTGAAGAAAAAACTGTTTGGTGACAAAAGGCAGACAGAGATTGATTAGCATTTCAATGCAGACCAGCTCAGGTAATGGGATTTCCTGTGCAAAGCCATGCAGGTTGTAGCACATGACGAGGGAGGAGGGGGGGCTGTGGATTGACTATCTTCAGGAAACCCTTTGTTTCCTCTAGACCCCAGCCCCCTCAGTGTATTAGATAGGCAGCAATCAAGCTCTATATAAGGAAGATCAGTGAAGCAGCTCTCTCTGGCGATCACCAGACCCACCATGACGTACGCCTCTCCGGTGTGGAGCGGTTGCCACCAACAGCACATATCATCTCTTCAAAAAGTACAGAACAAGGCGCGCCACTTGTTACAAGAATAGCAGACCTTCACAGGGAACTTGGCATCGAGATGCTGGACAAACATCTAAAGAAGCTCAACAAGAAGTTTTACAAAGAACTGGACCAGAATGCAAACCCGCTGATCAAGAAGCTTGCTGCGATCTCTGCAAACCCATCTGACGGCTACCCACGACCCATCACAGCGCTGACCCTGTGAAACCAACTCAACTGTGGTAAGTAACACAGATCAAGAAGCTTTCTAAATGTGCGACAATATACTCAACAAGAGAACTTGGAGTAATGAGGCTCAAGCCTCGGTATCCAACATCACCACTGGCAGTTTGAATCTGTCAGTCAGAACAGGCAGCCGCTCTCTCTCTTTTTCTGTTGGAGATTTGAAGACCAGCAGCTGCTGGCGGGCCTCTCAAAGGTGCTTCTGTGAAAGAGCTATTCACACAGGGATGCATAGAGAGGCATAGCCAGCAGGCTGGATTTCGGTCCAGGATGTCCTGAACCAGGGTCCTATCAAAGTAAGCCTTTGCTGAAGCAGGCGCCTTGCAACTAGGAAAGGGTAGATCTCATTCCCCAGACCGTGTATATTCTCTGTATCTTGTATTTCTGTGTGTTTCCGAGGTCTTAGCTGAATAAACCTCAATTTATTTTACTGCCTGTTTTGCCCTGTGACGGATCCCTTAAATATAAAGGTGTATTTGGCCTGGTCTCCCGTGACAAAGGCATACAATAATCTTTCTGTTTTACTCAGATGCTTGAAATCTCTCTTTTTCCTCTGCAAACTCTGATGACCAAGTGTGTCTTTTGAATATGTAAAGTGTCTTTTGGCAGGTGTGATAACCAGGGATATGCATGATTTCCACAAATAAAATAAGTCCCTTGAAACTTTAGGTGGGCCGTACTGATTTTCTGGCACAGATAGGGGCCTAACCTGGGAATGTCCCATATTATCATGTGAGAGTGATTAGTCCAGGTCAAAGTCACATTACTTCCTTGCTCTGTGAAAGCTTGAGTTGTGTTGCATCAAGTTAGTTCAATTAACAGTTCAGATCTTCCTGCATATCTCAAACGCGTCCCATGGAATTGGCAGCATAGGTATACCTTCTTGACTATCAAGGGGAATGTGTGTACATACCCAACAGTTTGAAATATTCAGTAGATCAGCATATTTATAGTTGGCCTTGAGATGACCATTGCTAGTGTCGCCAAGGGTAATGTGTCTCTCGGGTGCCTCTGGAAAAATAGATATGTTGCAAAAATAAATACAAAAATAGAATAATAGTTCCTGCTATAAAAAATAACTTCAAAAAGTGTCCAGACATGGTCATGGGAGATATGTTATATAAAATATTAGTAGTGCTAATAATGTGTGTGTGTGTGTGTGTGTGTGTGTGTGTGTGTGTGTGTGTGTGTGTGTGTGTGTGTGTGTGTGTGTGTGTGTGTGTGTGTGTGTGTGTGTGTGTGTGTGTGTGTGTGTGTGTACACTCTATCCAATACAATCACAGAATATCATTCAGTTAACTAAACAATAGATTATACAAGAAAATATATAATTTCTTCAGTCTCCCAGGAAGACAGAGTCAGCAGTTTCGTTGAAATTTTCACCACTCCCCTAGGGAGTGGATTCAGCCATTTCAGTCGTCAGTAGGGTCTGACACCTTTTTGAGTATGAAAAACATGTAACCACATAGATTTCCCATACATTTTAACAGCAGTGTTGGTAGCCAGGATAATCTGAAATAGCCCCTCCAATAAGCTTTGAAAAAGGAATCTCAGACATGCCATTTCACCAATCTCCTGGGTTCAACAAGTGGCTGTGCCTCTATGACCTGTAGGGAAACTCTTCATATACCATTAGTTAGACATAATATAATATAAAATAATAACATAAAATAATTATCTGCTGCTTTCAGATCTAGTGGAGGGGAACCCCTCGTACCAATTGGTCACCCCGTAATTATTTCATGAGCACCTACTTCATCTTTACCCTTTCGCCGATCTCTGATTTCCTTTAGAAATATAGATAGTATATCAGTCCAGTTTGCTCACAGGCCTTAGCCAGGAAGTTTTTTTTATTGTTCTGTTCATTCGTTCTACTGTGCCTGAGACTTGTGGGCAATTTCTGTTTAAGGCCCACAAATCTGACCACCTCCTTAAATATTGTTTGCAAATTCTGGATCTTGATCAGAGTCCAGCCTTTCTGGTATACCCCAGCAGATTATATATTCTCTAAAAAAAAAATGTTTGCAATTGTATTTGTTTTTTTATCCTTGGATGGATACGCTTCAGGCCACTTACTGTACAGATCCACTTAGCACTAAACAATATTTATACCCTTTAGCAGGTGGTGACTGTATAAAGTCCATTTGTGTAAATATATATATATCTATCCCTCTTTCCCCTACCCTCTGGGAAATGTTCTTACTACCAGTGTATTCTGTGGCTGTGGTCAAACCTGTGAGGCAAACAGAAGGCCGGAGATCTCCGCGATGGTGTGGGGAATGTCAGAACAGGTTTTTGGTGAATTCCTCAGTGGTCAGCGCCTCCAGTCCAAGAGGATCCTGAGGCTTCAGGATGCACCTCATGGACAAATCTTTTCTCTTTTACCATTACCATGCTTCAAAGACTACACCAGATGTATATTTAACTGAAGTTTATACATCTTCATAGTACATGCACTGAATTGTACATCATTGTACCCTATCCCTTCTTGGACTAAGCCTCAGCTACTTCTCTATGCAGAGTATATGTATTCTGGCACTCACTCCTTCAAGATTAGCTCAAGAACTCTCTGGGGCTCTCTTACTATGCTCCTCACACTTCTCTTTCACTGTGGAGACTGCTCAGCCTCCCTTCCTTGGTGAGTGGCTAGTAAGCCAGCCTATTTCTGTCATAGGCCCCCCTTACTTTAGTGAGGCCACTATAACTTTATTGTTCATACCTGCTGAGCAATGTAACATCACACACTGAACATTAGCACGAATTCCCTTTTAGGAATCCTGCCCACAACCTATGGGGACTTACAGTGGAACTTAAGGACACGAATAGTAGTCCAGAGAGACCTGGTTACATATATATTATAGCCTCCGGCCGCTATCACTTCACTTGGGCCCTAACAGTATACTGTAAGTCCTGCTAGGGACAGGCACTGGAAGGGTTAATTCCTCATTAAAACCTAGTGTGCTACTGCAGCCTTGGATGCAGTAAGTGTATCCAGGGATGGGCCTAGCAACAACCAGAGAATGCCATCTTAGGCAGGTGTCACACTGTGCTCACCACAAACAAGGCGGGACCAAGGAGCTGAGGCGGGAAAGGATATAACGCCACCCAAAGCCACAAGGGCGTGTCTGGATTGTAGATTTGGTCGGGATAGCCGGGTCGGGGTTGGAGAGCTACGGATGGTCAATATACTTGCTGGGGTCAGAGTAGGAGAGGTTCGGAACGTTGCAGATACTATTTGCCGCGTTGGGGTTTGGAGAGGGTAGAGTCGTCGTTGTCCAGTTTGCTGAGGTCAGGTTTGGAGAGAGTAGAATGGCTGTGTTAATATCGTGTTCACTGTACCCCCTCTCGCTGGATCTTTTATTCAACACCTCTGACTGTGTAAGAGAGGTCTCCTCATTAGAGCATATCCAATGCAGTCTAAGTCCAATTGGAATATCCCGTAACAGCGGCCTCGGATGACCACTGTAGGCCCGTAATAGGGAGTTGTGGGAATTAGGTTTTCGAAAAATATCTGTCTGTATAGTGAGATCCAGATCTATATATAAATTCAAATCCTAAAAGTTAATGTGATTGAGGGGATACAGTGAACACAATATTAACACAGCCTTTCAACGGGCCTTGGATGCCAATAGATCAGATCTGTCGGACGGAGTTAATCTTTTAGGTAAGCATAACCGTAAAGATAAATATCGTAATCATACATCTGAAGGGGACACTCCACTGTTTATTACGACATACAGTAAGCAGGAAAATCAGATCAGGACCATTGTAGAAAATCATTGGAAAGTCCTGAAACTAGACAAGGATTTGGGGAAGTTTGTCAGCTCTAAACCTAAATTTGTTTTCAGAAAAGCAAGAACAATAAATAGGATCCCATGTTTCTCCTGGCATGTTCAAAGCATCGACAGCAACGCATTTAGCTACCCTTAGACCTACGGGTTTTCATAGATGCAGTTACTGTAATAACTGTAAATATGCTACCCCATTAAAGGCCATTAAATGTAAATAGACGAATTATACATATAAGATGCATACATTTATGACTTGCAATATCAGCTACATTGTTTATATATTGAGATGTGCATGTGGGAGCATCTACATTGGCAGAACTATCCGGCCTCTTAAATACAGAATCACAGAACATCTAAGAACAATTAGAAATTAAGATGACAGATATCCGGTCTCAAGGCATTTCTCAACATGCCCTCTGGGTACCATTAGCAACTTCACATTCAGTGCTTTGGAACACACCAAACCACTGACTAGAGGTGGGAACAGAGAGGCGGTTCTTAATCAAAGAGAAATGTTTGGGATTTATACCCTCGGGGCACTAACCCCTGGGGGTATGAATACCGATTGGGAATTGAAACATTTTCTCAGCTAATCTCTTCTTTCTATATTTACATTAGACCAGATTATTCATGTTATTTGTTTATGTCTAACATACTTAGGGGTCTTACTTTTCTTTCTCTCCTCATCATGGAATTTGTCTGTCAAACTATATTAAGCTTCTAGTCACCCAAATAGAATTTTTCTCCCTTCAAATGTTCTTGATAATGGAACAGTTCAGTTTATAGGGACATGTTAGGAATGTATGTTTTCTGTTTGGACTGCGTTATTGTATTGTACAAAGGATGGTTGGTATTTATCTATATACCAGATATGCCAGGATATCTATACAATATTAGAGGTTGATATTTTAGATATATTATATATTCCACATTCTTTCCCTTTCCCTACCCCCCCCCCACTCTTCCCCCCGCTTTCCTCCCCTTTTCCCTTCATCACCCATTGACAAGGGGTTATTTATACCTGCTTATACAATATACTTTTGCTCTGCTTTTCAGCCTTGGTGTTGCTGTGCTATTCTATACACGTTACTGTACATTTGATTGCTTTATTGATCAATACCTTTATTTATCCAGGTTATAGATATATTTGAGTCCAGACGGTGTATATGGCTCCAGTGTGTAATTTTATTGTGTGTAAAATTAATTTTTAAAGGATTCATTATGTGTTGTTATGTGGGCATACACATTTAACAAGGTGCTTCATGTATTTTGCTTACATCTTTGTCTTGTTCTTTCTCCCTACCCGTAGTTCATTCTTGTATATGCTGATTGGCCATTTGGCTGGCGATCCATAGCCAATCAGCACATGGCATTTGCGTCGCGTCACGTTAGGGGCGGGTGAAGGCACTACAACGATGGATGCACACAGTGTTACAATATTCTCTCTGACGAAGCGCTATTTATAGCGTGAAACGCGTAAGAGTTTTTTTTGGGCATGCTGCTACCACTTCATTAAAGATGTTTTTAGCTCTATTGCTGTAGCCCCTTCACTTTTTGCTGCTGCTGCTGTGCTCCGTTTTCTTCAATCCTATACCCAGAAGAGCCTCGGCAAAAACCCGCAACCCTGCGAACACCGTTCAGGGACAAATGGACTTCCGTCTGCAAGACAGCCTTCACAGGACTGAATACCACCTATGGGTATTGACTCACACATGGCCGTGTGAGTCACTATTTATTTATTTATATATACACCACCACTCTTCTGTCTGCACGATCACTGGGGCAGTTACCGCAATCTGCAAGGAGATTTTAAAGACACTTCTACATGTGAGGACTCACACATGCCGTGTGAGATGGATATCTACTTATATTTATTTATACACCATCATCTCTTTCACTATATAGTGTGTATTGGATACCACTACAGGTTTAAGATACCCCATATATGTCAGTCACACAGAGGGTTAAACATAATTTGTGTTCGCCCCCACCACTCCCACCTGTGCATGGTTGATTGGATGCTTGTCATTCATTTCTCAATACAGTGATTCTACTGACAACTGTTCTGTATATTCTTTATTCTATGGTTTGCGCTCCCCACATCTGTTCCACCACCTACCTCAAGGATCAAGGGAGATTCTCTACCGGGTAGAGCTCCATCCAAACCACCCAGGGCCAGTATCAATACATATGTATTATATTTCATCCTTTTGTACATACGGCATTTGTGCGTTTTTTATTGATTCAATTTGGGAAGCGCCCCAGTTTCTGTTTTATTGTTCACAGGACTGAAGAAGAGTCTCACTGAAGCCCCTTTTTTGGCCTATGCAGACTGGGGCAACCGTACATCCTATATGTGGACGCCATATCCCCTTTGAAGTTATTTCGTCCATCATTGTATGTTTTGACAATACGAAAGATTTTCAAGTTCAAATATATATGTTTGTGTTTATATCTGTTAGGAATGTGAGCACACAGCGTCTCAGGAGGAGCTCACGGCTCTCTCCTTACACTGCTCAGACCCTTCCACTACAACCACGCAAGCCCCCTTCAGCTTCATCACTTACCCCTCGGCATGGTGGGACGCTCCACGAGGTTCTTCCTCCTCGCTCTGCGCCGCAGCCGTCGGCGCGGAATCGCCGCCCCGCACGCACATGCGCACCCCACGTTGCTTCCTCTCATGCACACGTTGGACTTACAGTGCACACACAAAAGCCCTTGAACTTATCCCCACTCAGGCTCCGCCCCCAAACACCGCATGGTTACAATCTGGCTCTTGCTGAGTGTCACCTGAGCTCTAAGAACAGCAGCCAATGCACTGAAGCTCCCTGGACTCCTCCAGGCACGCCCCCTCTCCTGGTTGGCTGTTCTTCTTCGTGAAGAAAAAGGATGGTACTCTGAGGCCATGTATTGATTACCGGGGCTTGAACTGTATCACCATCAAGAACCGCTATCCTCTCCCCTTGATCACGGAACTCTTTGATAAACTGCGTGGGGCTAAGATATTTTCCAAATTGGATCTCCGTGGAGCTTACAACTTGGTCCGCATCAGGCAGGGCGACGAGTGGAAGACGGCCTTCAACACCCGCTGTGGGCATTATGAGTACCTCGTCATGCCTTTTGGTTTATGTAACGCCCCGGCTGTCTTTCAGGACTTTATTAATGACGTATTTCGGGAGGTGCTCAACATCTTTGTTATTGTCTATTTAGATGACATTTTGATCTTCTCCAAAAATCTTCAGGATCACATTCATCACACCTCGTACGTCCTCTCACGTCTACTCAAACATCACCTGTATGCCAAACTAGAGAAGTGTACCTTCCATCAACGCTCTACCCAATTTCTGGGCTACTGCACCGACACACTTTATTCGAGCAAATAACCGGTATGTACCTGGCAGATACCTGGAATGCGCCGCTCCTCACCTCTGACAAGCCCCGTTGCATTTGCCTTCCCAGCCTGGGTTCATGCCTGGCTGATGGGCGGCTGATCTGTTAAATGATAATGATTAGGATTTAATAGGCTGCAATGCTTCGCGTGTCTACCAGATGGCATAAATTCATGAATTGTAATGCAGTATATATATATATATACTGTGCAGTATTGCAGCCAGCGGGAATAAAATGCTTCAATCCCTGCTTGGAAAATAACTCAATGCACTCGGGCAGAAAACAGTCACAAACCTCAATACACCCGGGTATACCCGAATTCGTGGGACTAGCCAAGCTCGAATAAAGTGTGTCGCCAGTGTACATTATTTCGGACGAAGGCTTTTTGATAGATCCAGGTAAACTCCAGGCAGTTACGGAATGGCCTAGACCAGAGACTCTCAAGGCTATCCAGCGCTTTTTAGGATTTGCGAACTACTATCGGAAGTTCATTCGCAATTTCTCCACTCTAGTGGCCCCCATCACGGCGTTGACTAGGAAAGGGGCTGATCCTTCTGTCTGGTCCGCCGAAGCAATCTCCGCCTTCCAGGCCCTTAAAGAGGCATTCGTCACGGCACCGATCCTGCGCCACCCCAACACAGATCTTCCCTTTGTCATAGAAGTTGACGCATCGGACTGCGGTGCAGGGGCTGTACTATCACAGAGGTACTCGCCCAAGGATAAACTTCACCCTTGTGCGTATTTCTCTAAGAAATTTTCCTCCGCCGAGAGGAATTATGACGTCGGCAACAGAGAGTTATTGGCCGTTAAAATGCACTACAAGAGTGGAGACATCTGTTGGAAGGGTCAAGGGAGCCATTTTCTATTTTAACGGACCACAAAAATTTACTTTATATCGAAGGTGCACGTCGCCTCGGTCCTCGACAAGCTCGCTGGGCGCTCTTTTTTTCTCGCTTCAACTATCATCTATCCTATATCCCGGGAACGAAGAACGTGAAGGCAGATGCGTTGTCCAGACAATACTCCTCGGAAGACAGGCCTGAGGCAGCTTTGGAACCTATCCTACCTCCCGAGAGAATTTTGGCTACTTCCACCTTCAAATCGCTAGACAAGATCAAAAGGGACCAGCAACAGATCCCTTCAAACACGGCGATCCCCTCTAACAGGCTCTTCGTCTCGCCCAGATTCATTCCAGAGGTCCTAGATTGGGGACACTCTTCTAAAACTGCAGGTCACCCAGGTTTCAAAAGGACGTTAGACTTAATTCGTCGGAACTTTTGGTGGCCCAGTATGTCTAAAGACATTGCGGAATACACTCGCGCTTGTCCTGTATGCACCCAGAACAAGACACTTCCACAGAGACCTCAGGGACTTCTCCTCCCATTGCCAGTGCCTGCTCGTCCATGGTCCCATATCTCCATGGATTTCATAGTCGACCTCCCTAGGTCTAGGGGCTTCAACACCATTTTAGTTGTCGTAGACAGGTTTTCGAAGATGGCCCACTTCATCCCCCTCAAGGGACTGCCCTCCTCTCCCGCCCTAGCAGACATTTTCTCCGAGCATATCTTTAGGATCCATGGCATTCCGTCTTCCATTGTCTCTGACAGAGGATCCCAGTTCGTCTCCAAGTTCTGGAGGACCTTCACTAAGAGACTGGGAATTGTCTCTTCCTTCTCCTCTGCATACCACCCCCAGTCCAATGGACAGACGGAGAGAACTAACCAGTCGCTGGAGAAATACCTCAGATGTTTCATCTCCGATTCCCAGGATGATTGGTCCCAACTCCTCCCGTGGGCAGAGTACGCTGTCAATTCGGCCCGAAGTGAATCCACCCGAGAATCTCCATTTTTTGTCAATTATGGGTTTCACCCTCCCTGCCTACCCATTTCTAATCTGGCTTCTGGGGTACCGGCGGTAGACGAACGGATTTCCACACTCCAAGACATTTGGTCCAAGGTACAAAAGTCTCTCCACAAGGCCGCCGATACAGCTAGACTTCAGGCCAATCGCCACCGTCGGCCGGCACCCAACTACAAGCCAGGGGATTTAGTATGGCTCTCGTCAAGAAACATCCGCTTGAGAGTCCCTTCCCCTAAACTGGCACCTAGGTTTTTGGGACCCTTTCCCGTCGTGGAGCAGATTAACCCAGTGGCGTTTCGCCTTAAACTACCACCCTCCATGAGGATCCCAGACGTTTTTCATACCTCGCTATTAAAACCCCACATTGCCAATCATTTCTTTCCTAAACAGACCAGCAAGCCAGATCCAGTCACGGTACTCAATAACGAGGAATATGAGGTACAAGCCTTACTGGACTCCCGCATCTCCAGGGGGCAGCTTCAATTTTTGGTCCACTGGAGGGGTTTCGGACCCGAGGAAAGGTCTTGGGTTCCGCTCAAAGACATCCATGCACCCAGCCTCCTGAAGACTTTTAGGAGGAAATTTCCAGACAAGCCGTTTTTGGATCGTCCTGAGGCCGATCCTGAAGAGGGGGGTACTGTTAGGAATGTGAGCACACAGCGTCTCAGGCGGAGCTCACGGCTCTCTCCTTACACTGCTCAGACCCTTCCACTACAACCACGCAAGCCCCCTTCAGCTTCATCACTTACCCCTCGGCATGGTGGGACGCTCCACGAGGTTCTTCCTCCTCGCTCTGCGCCGCAGCCGTGGGCGCGGAATTGCCGCCCCGCACGCACGTGCGCACCCCACGTTGCTTCCTCTCATGCACACGTTGGACTTACAGTGCACACACAAAAGCCCTTGAACTTATCCCCACTCAGGCTCCGCCCCCAAACACCGCATGGTTACAATCTGGCTCTTGCTGAGTGTCACCTGAGCTCTAAGAACAGCAGCCAATGCACTGAAGCTCCCTGGACTCCTCCAGGCACGCCCCCTCTCCTGGTTGGCTGTTCCAGCTTTATATACCCTCTCTGTTCTGTGCTTCCTCGCTCGTCATAGTTTTTGTATGGGTGTTTCACAGTGCTTGTTCTTTGATTGTCTCGGTTTAGACGCGGCTTGGCAGACTACCCCCTTTGGCTCTCGACTTCGGATTGTTCCTGTTTAAGTACCTTCTGGCTCCCTTCGACCTCGGCACTCATCTCGATTCCTCCATACATCTCCTACCCCTGATCTCGGCAACGGCAACGACCATTCTTCTGGGAAAACGGTATCGGCAAGTATTCTCGCAATACACCCCATCTGGCCTGGCACCATCTAATACCACAACCCGGACACGTCCCTCGCTCTGTCGGTGTGTGTATTCATACCTGCCACCTCAGTTCTAGGGACAGGTCTGGTCTGCGGGCTACTCCGGCGTAACAATATCCTTATATAAGGGGGTTTTCTTGACTCTCTGGTTAGATGGATCTTCTTAAACTAGAAAAAAGTAGTATTACAAATTAATGTTCCAGATTATTTTTAATATATAATTACCAAAACATTTACTGCAAAATTTCTTTAGGATACTATGGTATATCTGTATGTTTGTCATGTTTTTATATTAATTTTGCCCATTAGCACGAGTAGAATGTATGATTTTAGGTTATGTTTATGCATAAAACCAAGCTGTAATGTTTCTTCTACTCCTTTGTTATCTTCTAGCAACAGATCCCGGGCCCATCCCTGGGGACATGTACCCATTTGGCTCCTGGAGCTCAGGGGGCATATTTCCCATTCTTTGCGCTTGGGCCTGAGAGTATGGTGGGGGTGGAACTGGAGATCTGGTGCTGGTCATGGGCAGCCGCCCCCGGTGATGACGCGGCGAACAGGGAAGGAAGCCATGTCTCCGCGCTCACCGGTGTAGCGGCTCTCTACTGGTGAGTACCGGGTTGGTGGGGGTCGCCTCCATAGCGCTCTCATGCCCTTATTGCTATAGGAGTGGGGCTTAGTGCTCCTATTTTCTCCGGAGCGACTGGGGGGCGTGCCCAACAAGTGCATGATGTCATCACGCCTTGTGGGCGGGCCTACGTCGGCATCTTTGGCGCGAAAACGGGGCATTTGAATGTGTATTTAAGGAAGTGTTGCTGACAGTGTATACTCCTTGATAAAGTGTTTTTGTAACACGAAATGCGTAGGAGGGTGTTTGCCTCCACTTTTTTAGATGGATTAATAAAGCATAATTTTTAAATTCTACTTGTTTGGGACCCACTCTTGGCTGTGCGCCAGTATCTCCTTTTGTTTCTCTAGACCAGCATCTCCACACTGGGCTGCACGCCTGTCAGGACTTCAGGATCAAGGGGTTTCTGTGAGTACTTTTCTTATTCTCTGTGAGTACTTATTGTGAGTCCAGGTACCATCACAATGAGTTTTTTTTTCTAATCATACACCTTACCCTTCAGGGATCATTGGTCCATCTGGGGACTTTACTACATTCATCAGTTCATCTGCCCCCTTATCCAGTCCTGTTTTTCAGTTTACATACTGAAGGGATTCAGTGCTGAAGCGCCTTTGTCACTGGAAGTTAGGAATATAACACAGACTGCTGGGGAAATAAATCTAAGACCTGGGGCCATTCTGCTGAAGCAGGGGGATGCAGATCAACATATACACAGATCACATTAACCCCTCATACCCCGATCATGACAGCTGGCCTGTTGGTGGACCTTGAGGACTGAGTTTGGAGATCCCTGCAATAACCCAACAACCCAATAGTGAGTCCCCCAAAGTACTGAGGATGCCCTGGGCACCTGTAACCTGATGTCCACAATAGCAGGCCCACCCAAACGTGAGGAGTAGCACTACCCCCTTGTGTGTGTGGCCGTTGGTGCATGTTGGGTACCTTTTCAGGTCATCGGTCCAGACCAGGACAGCCTAAAAATGGTGATCTGTCGTAACACACAGTGATCCCACGACGTGTCTACCGAATCCTCTTCATTCATCAGGCATCTGCCTCTGAAGGGATGTCCCGTTGGAGTGTGTCCCTGTAAATGTCTCTGAGTATGTGCCTGTGGTCTGGTCCCAGACCACAGGCCATGCACACCGCGTGGCGTTCGTCACCGGTGCACTATCACTAACTGTGGTGAGCTAAGGGGAAGCGTCCCTATCTGTGGGCCTTCCCTGTAGTACCACAAGCTGAAGGGGGCTCAGAGCTTAACTGGGGCCTGCGGGGAAAAGCTCTTGGCCTAGTCCAGAGGAGCACTACTCCCTTGACACTACCTCTCTGCTTGCTCTCCATCTTCCGACTGAGTGTGCGGTCCTTGCGCGCCAAATGTATCTAATCCCTTCTCTCCTGCCTCTGCATCCCTATTGCCTGTATGGCCCCATGTGGTCTGCTGCCCCTGGGGCTGCTGGGACTCATAGTCCCCTGCGTAGCCTTATCCAAGATGGCCACCGTAACTGGGACGCGGGCGTCCTGCGCGAGGAACCAAAATGGCAGCGCCTTTAACCAGCGTCCGCCGCGGAGCAGCTCCCTGACAAGCTGGTAGATCCCCCGCACGTAGCGGAGGTAAGCAGTGGACCCGGCTACACATCATTCAGTTTAAAGATAGATCATATAGTTAATAGACGCACGGACTACATTTTGCTTAAATGTTTGCAGCACACACATAAGGTGGAAGAAAGTGACTGCTACACAGTTAATATGAACTTACTCTTAATGTTCCTTATCTTATCATTACTGTTTGACATGTATAACCTTATCCAGTTTATGAGCCTTTTATATAACATGTCTTAGTTGTATTGGAAAAGGAAGTTAAACAAAGGTGTGTACTGTATGCAGTCCTGTCATTCTGTTTGCCCTCTTATTGCAGAACTTGTATTTGCTCTAAAGATTCAGGTCAAAGTACTGTTTCATAAACAGTTGTAATGTATAATATGAGATGGGATGCACAACTTCTTGTAGAGATATTCAGAGCACAGAATGTAAATTAAATTGTTTTAGTAGTTTAGCCAATGATGAAAAAAGCAAAGAGTTTACAGTTCTAAACTGATGTACAGATGCAATAGACATTATCACGTTAGCACTGCCACAAGTTCTATTGTTCAATTTACTGTAACTCCATTCACACTTATGGAGCTGCAAAGCCACGTGGTAATGGGTGCAATTATGTCTGCTACATCTGTAAATGCAGAGAAGAGACTGGGACAAAAATAATTAATTTCTAACCTAAGTGGTTAAAACCAGAGACAAAACATGAAACACAGACAGAGCTCAGTGCACATCCAGTGAAACTTATACACGGTACAAAATGTTAAAATAAAAGACCATTTTATTTAATAGATATCTATACATATATATTTAGGCACTGTACCGTGTATAAGTTTCACTGGATGTGCACTGCGCTCTGTCTGTGTTTCATGTTCTGTCTCTGGTTTTAAATATATATTGCCATGCTCAGTAGCACTCCTCTGTGACACTTATATGCTTATATATATGTTGTGGTTATTTTGGGGTTTCAATATGAGCTTGTAGGTGTCCTGTATGTTTTAGAAATTAAGTGGGAATGGTAAGAACAATTAAGTAGTTGTAAACATTGTATTGTCATTGTTCAACTTGATATAAATAAAAGGAAAGTTGAAAAACTTTAATTGAGACTACATAATGCCCTGAGGGGTAGTTGTAGGAGAAACAAAAGAGAGGAAAAGGAACATCTAAACATCAAAAAAAGTAAAGATGGAACAATTAGTGGAAGGTGGGTGAGTAGGAAGGTAGGAGAGAAGAAACTGACAATATAAAAAGAGAATGGATGAGATGATATAAGCAGTGGCCAAAAACTTTCTTGACCACAACAATGCAGGGTATGAAGAGGAAGTCAGCAAAGAAGCTGCAGATCCCAGTGTTGAGTCGTGTTTCAGGAAGTGCCAACAAATAGAGGGCCATATTTACTAAGCAATGCTATTCCAGAAGACACCTTCCGGCTGTGGGAGAGACACCTTACAGCTCATTCACTTGAATGTGTTGTTAGTTGTCTTGTTGATAGGATCCATGGGGGTCGGGGTCGCACACCCTGCAGGACAAGCATACCTCAACCCGCAATCGGGTGTCTCACCGAGCCCTCTTTCCATGTTACCTCCCACGCTACATCAGAGCCCGTCCATCGGTCTCGGTCCACACGTGGTCATGGGCAGCTGGAGGGACTGTCATCGTAGATACCGCATCCGGGATCCGCGCCCATGATGCCATCAGTGGCGCACAGCGCGCATGGACTTAGAGCACCAGCAAACAGATCCTGGCTTCCCTGCATCTAACCACGGCTGTCACGGACTCCTCCCCCACCTATCACAGTACTCCTTACTGGTAAGCCTTTCCCCTGCAGCCTGGCTATTGGTCCATGGTACTATATATGCTCAGTCAGCCCCTTGGCAAGATGGCTGAGCATAACACTTCACAGCGTACGAAGTGCTTACTGCATCCCCTGCCTCTGTGTCTTGTTCCTGGTATTCAGTCTTGTTCCTTATTTGACTTTACCTGGACTCCGAACCTCTCCGCTCCCGACCCTGGCATTACCTTTGACGATCCGCACCTCTCCAACCCCGCCCACGGCAAAGTACCCACGACGATCCGCACCTCTCCAACCCCAACCGCGGCAAAGTACCCACGACGATCCGCACCTCTCCAACCCCGACCGCGGCAAAGTACCCACGACGATCCGCACCTCTCCAACCCCAACCGCGGCAAAGTACCCACGACAATCCACACCTCTCCAACCCCGACCACGGCAAAGTACCCATGACGATCCGCACCTCTCCAACCCCAACCGCGGCAAAGTACCCACGACGATCCGCACCTCTCCAACCCCAACCGCGGCAAAGTACCCACGACGATCCGCACCTCTCCAACCCCGACCACGGCAAAGTACCCACGACGATCCGCACCTCTCCAACCCCGACCACGGCAAAGTACCCATGACGATCCGCACCTCTCCAACCCCAACCGCGGCAAAGTACCCACGACGATCCGCACCTCTCCAACCCCGACCACGGCAAAGTACCCACGACAATCCGCACCTCTCCAACCCCAACCGCAGCAAAGTACCCACGACAATCCGCACCTCTCCAACCCCAACCGCAGCAAAGTACCCACGACGATCCACACCTCTCCAACCCCGACCACGGCAAAGTACCCACGACGAGCCGCACCTCTCCAACCCCAACCGCGGCAAAGTACCCACGATGATCCACACCTCTCCAACCCTGACCTCGGCAAGTACCTCTTACAACTAACCCCGACACCGCTATCCACGACCAATCTACACTCCGGACGCTCCCCCGCGGTAACGTTCTATTTGTGGTGAGCACTCCGTTACACTTGTGGTACCTGACGTTGTCTTTGTAAATGTGTGTGTGTGTGTTTATCAAGAGGATTGTTTTTCTTATTTGAAACATTAGCACACGAGCTGAAGATTTGTGCCAGCATTAAAATGACATATCTTGTGTTGGCTCTAGAGACGAACATTTAGCTGAGATCCCTGAAATTTTATAGAAAACACATTAAATATTTAGCAACCCCCAAAACAAAATCCTTCTGCAGAGAAAAGGCTGCACCAAAGAAAGAAAGTAGTTCCTGTAGTATCAGATAAACTGCATTGTACCAATACTGTAGTAGAGATATCCAATTATCTCTGATTTAGGACATTTTTGTACATTTACTAATAATATATAGAGAGAGCTCAAGCACACAAGAAAATACAACAGTAAAGTCTTTAAGTGGAGCTAAACCAGGACAGATTTCTTAATTTCTAAAATGTTGAGACTGAAATGGTGTCTAAACTATTTTAGTTTCCACTCTCCCATCACAAGGAGAGTATTTATTCCATTGCCTCACACCTGATGATTACTACCTCAACGCTAACAATTTAACACTTTCAAGGCCTCCTTTGGGCACTGGCTCTTGTTCCTTTGTGTGAAGTGCTTATTTCCATTATCTATTACATCTCATGTTATTTTGTTGCGTCTATTACTGCTATAAAGCGCTATGCACATGTATGGCTCTACACAAAGCAGCACTTGCTGTACATACATGACCCAGTGTTAAAAAGGGTAGTTGAATTAAATGGGACTACCCCTATACCATACATTTATAAAATCAGAAGTGAGTCACTTTTGTAAGCACTCTGCAGTTCTTGCCTTGCAGCAGCTGCGGCAGCAACTCTTAAAAGTTTAAAAGAGTTGATTACTTTACAAACGAAAATTGTTCACAGCTGAATTTTCTTTGCTACTGTATATAAGCTTGTGTGCACATTTCCTTTTCAATGTCCACACTTTAAATACAGTCGCAATGGGTAAGAATTAATTGTCATTGTTGCTTCTGAAAGCCTGTGTATTCAAGATGCATGAGCTGCAATGGCGGACTATACAATATGTGTACCTGTGTCACCTCATATTTATATCATGGATATTCAGTGCACTGCACTGAAAATACAGGAAATGAAGATACAAAATTGGTATTACATACTTTAACGGGCTATAAGCAAAGCAAACAATGTGAAAAGAGCTTACAATATAAATTACTACAACTCCAAGTCCCAAACTTTGATTTTTGGTTAAAAAAAAATAAAAAAAAATTTGAAATTATAATCAGAGATATAAAAAAATTAGGTTAATATTTACTTCCACAAGTAGTTTCGAGTCAAATAGAAATCTAGGCCCTAACTGCAGAATGTTCATTTAAAGCATTTGAAACAAGAACATTTAAAGACTTGTGAAAACAAGATATTTTAGACGCCTCATACTGTATGTTCCTCCATGTTATTGGCTTATAACAAATACATACAGTTAGGTCCAGAAATACAAACCAAGTGAAAATATAAGTGCAATGTAGCGCTCGTGTGACAATTTAGATTACAATAATTCTGAACATGTGACAATAAGTAAAACTGTGATAAAGAGTCCAAAATAAAGTCCTGGAGCTGCCCAAAAGGTTTCTCTGGTTTCTCGCAACCAGATATGGATGTAGAAATGATGAAACCTCTTGTGGCGTTGAGGCAAGGGGTCACCTATAGATGAGGATATGATCATATCCTCATCTATAGGTGACCCCTTGCCTCAGCGCCACAAGAGGTTTCATCATTTCTAGGTCCAGAAATAATTGGACACTGACACAATTTTCATAATTTTGGCTCTGTACGCCACCACAATGGATTTGAAATGAAACAACCGAGATGCAATAGAAGTGCAGACTTTCAGCTTTAATTCAAGGGGTTGAACAAAAATATTGTATGAAACATTTAGGAATTGCAACCATTTTCATACACAGTCCCCTTATTTCAGGGGCTCAAATGTAATTGTATAATTAACACAATCATAAATAAAATGTTCATTTTTAATACTTTGTCGAGAATCCTTTGCAGGCAATGACTCCTTGAAGTCTGTAACGCATGGACATCACCATACGCTGGGTTTCCTCCATTGTGATTGTGACGGTAGCTTTGAGACAGACTATTAATAATACACACCAAATATAACTGGGTTGAACTGAACGAGACTTAGATATGATCAAATGTAATTTATTTCTTGAAAAACGTGAACACACGAGATATACAAATAACAGACAAAATATGGACACTCACTTAAGATGGAAATGATGAAACAGTCATAATTCTGGACTTTCAGTTCATACAGCAATCTTCAAAATCACCAAGACACGAAAGACATGAAGGACAATAGCCATAGGCTGAGCCTGGTTCTTATACAATTATTTCCCATTGAACACAACCTAAACCCAGCCCATCTCATAAATCAGTGGTGAGGTTGACAGTTTTCCTCAGAGTAAAACTCCTCCCACCCAAGGACGTTCAAAAACTGCTTTTCCTATCTAAATAACTTCATAATATCAGTTCAGTAATACTTACTGGCACGCGAAACATATTAATACATTCCGGCACGCATGACGCTCCCAATGAGACTAAATATTACTGTGTAATACTAAAATTAAGAGAGATATTAATATCTGTCTCTTAGGACCTGCTACACATCATGCGTCTGTAATCATTATTTGCGACTCGGTCCCCCGGTTACATATATGTAACTCTTAGGCTAAGGCCCCGGTATCTCCACTGCAACGCGCACCCGCGAGATTGGCGGCACGTGCAGCCGATTCCCTGGTCTGCAGCTCACTGCAGGAAGAGAGATCAGGGGGGGCGTGGCGGGGGAGTGATGGTGGCGCGGCCATGACGTCACCCGGCAGGTTTGCCCTCATTGGCTGAACCGCCGGGGGACATGCCGTATCGCTCGACGCGAGTCCTGCTCTCAATTCTATTGAGAGCAGGAGCAACTCTCGCCCCAGCGCTGCGGACCCCCTCGCAGCGGGCCCGGCGCCATTGAGGGGAGGGCTCTCGTCCGTGCAGCGTCCGCCACAGCGGATGCTGTAGTAGGCAGCGGGGTCAAGGCCTTAGCATGTTCAGCCGAGGACATCTCATAATATTCTTATATTTAATAAGGTCACTCATTCTGAGATCTCTTTGCGTAACCGCACCCCTGGCCCCCATCAATAAATCCTTTGAAGCAGGGACTCCTGTGTAGAGAACATTTGTCACCGGTGCTATATTTTACACCCAATGCCCCAGCCTGGGTCCTAGCTGTCTCTACCAGCAATATGTGTTAACATACACCAAACCCCCTCTGTACTTTTCACACCCAACTTCAATCAAGCCTGTTGAAGCCCAGATATTTCTGAAAAGACACAACACATTTGTATTTTCTTAAACTGTAGCTCATTAACCCCTTAAGCCCCAGTGTGTGTGGTGCAGACACTGTCACAGAAACAATACATTTATACAGGTGAATAAACAGTTGGATACTGAATCAAGGTAAAAACACATTACTGGACCCTAGTCTAGTTAACCCCTTGCTTCCCAGGTGAGAGTAGAGGGTGGCCAAATGGGGTGTAACCCCTTTAATCCCGGGCCAAATCCCCTCTCTCTTGACAGTGATGCTTTGCCAGGCCTTTACTGCAGCTGTCTTCAGTTGTTGTTTGTTCGTGGGTCTTTCTGCCTTAAGTTTTGTCTTCAGCAAGTGAAATGCATGCTCGATCGGGTTGAGATCAGGTGATTGACTCGGCCATTGAAGAATATTCCACTTCTTTGCCTTAAAAATTCCTGGGTTGCTTTCGCAGTATGTTTTGGGTCATTGTCCATCTGTAAAGTGAAGCGCCGTCCAATCAACTTCACTGAATTTGACTGAATCTGAGCAGACAATATATCCCTATACACTTCAGAATTCATCCGGCTTCTTCTGTCTTCTGTCACATCATCAATAAACACTAGTGACCCAGTACCATTGTAAGCCATGCATGCCCATGCCATCACACTGCCTCCACAGCGTTTTACAGATGATGTGGTATGCTTCGGATCATGAGCCATTCCAAGCCTTCTCCATACTTTTTTCTTCCCATTATTCTGGTACAGGTTGATCTTAAATTCCTCTGTCCAAAGAATGCTGTTCCAGAACTGGGCTGGCTTTTTAAGATATTGTTTGGCAAAGTTTAATCTGGCCTTTCTAATTTTGAGTCTTATGAATGGTTTGCACCTTGTGATGAACCCTCTGTATTTGCTCTCGTGAAGTCTTCTCTTTATGGTAGATTTGGATAATGATATGCCTACCTCCTGTAGAGTGTTCTTCACTTGGCTGGATGTTGTGAAGGGTTTTTATTTACCATGGAAATGATCCTACGATCATCCACCACTGTTGTCTTCCGTGGACGTCCAGGCCTTTTTGTGTTGCAGAGCTCACCAGTGCGTTCTTTTTTTCTCAGAATGTACCAAACTGTTGATTTGGCCACTCCAAATGTTCCTGCTATCTCTCTGATGGATTTTCTTTTTTTTGCAGCCTAAGGATGCCCTGTTTCGTTTGCATTGAGAGCTCCTTTGAGCGCATGTTGTGGGTTCACAGCAACAGCTTCCAAATGCGAATGCCACACCTGGAATCAGCTCCAGACCTTTTACCTGCTTAATTGATGATGAAATAATGAAGGAATATCCCACACCTGTCCATGAAACAGCTTTTGAGTCAATTGTCCAATTACTTTTGGTCCCTTGAAAAAGAGGGGGCTACATATTAAAGAGATGTAATTCCTAAACCCTTTCTCCAATTTGGATGTGAACACCATCAAATTAAAGCTGATAGACTGCACTTTAAATTTATTTTGGTACACAGCCAAAATAACAAAATTTTTATCAGTGTCCAATTATTTCCGGACCTAACTGTATCTACCCTAGAATCCATTAAACATCATCATAATGCAATGACATTATCAGTATCATGAAAACCTTCGTAAATGGTGGGTAAAGTTAAGTAGAAAAATAATATCAAGCTGGAGTCACAAAAAAGAATAAATCGGACCAAAAACGACAAGTTTCTATGAGTTTTTCATTAAGTTATGAAAATGCAATCATAGAAAAAAGTATCAAAATTATTGCCAAGTAGAAAAAGGCAGCATACTGTACAAGAAAATACACACGGATGATTTGGTACAAACAAATGTAGTAATTGTGAAAAAACCTTGCCAGTAATAAGATATGTTCCAGGCTGACACCTTAGAAAAGAGACTCAACGTTTCGGCAAAAATATAATGAGCTGTCTTAAATAGGCACTCAGCCACATGAAAATCAGGTCCCAGGTGGCTGCCATATTGGTGTCTGACGGCATGGCGTCAACAAGGCATCTTGACGTATGAGGCCATGCGTCAGATAGACACGAATGACATCAATCATGTCAGGACTAAGGCTATGCTATGTGACTACTAGTCATATGTAACCAGTTAACAATTAAGTTCTGAACATTTAAAACATACGAAAACAGATTTTAACGTGTGAATACAATGTGGCAATATACAAACAGCAATAAAGAACAATAATCCTGTAAATGCAAAGTATGCAACACCGAAATAAACAGCAAAAAGGCAAAATCATACTGTATTTATATAATCCATAAATCCTAATTAATGGTGAATTGCTTTCTTTTTAATGCTTGCAGTTTTTTTTCATTGAGTAACCACATTCCACAAATGTATTCACCATTTTATTGGTCCTATTCGCCAAAATCGTGTCATTTCTCACAATCCTACAAACGCTTAAACTGGCTATAAGGCAATCCAGTCTTTAAACTGGAGTGGTGGAGGAGACTGGATTGCCCTTCAGCCAGTTATTAACGGTTTGTAGAATTGAGAGTAATGATACCATTTTGTAGAATAGGATCAATACAATGGTGGATACATTTGTGGAACATGGTTACCCAATTAAAAAACTACAAGGGCTAAAAAGGAAAGCGGTCAGTTGATAAATTGTTAAAAATGACATCATGCAAGACAATGGTAGGGAGGTTATCTGTGGTATCAATGTACTCTCCTATGTCAAATAAAGTAGCGAGGATAATTAAAAAGCACTGGTATATTTTACAGAGTAAGTGCAAATATCTCACGGACATTACAACTTCCACCACTGTCATACAGTCTACAGAAGGCTAGGCAATCTAATGGACAATATAATACATACAGGCATACCCCGGTTTAAGGACACTCACTTTAAGTACACTCGCGAGTAAGGACATGTCGCCCAATAGGCAAACGGCAGCTCACGCTTGCGCCTGTCAGCACGTCCTGAACAGCAACACCGGCTCCCTACCTGTACCGAAGCTAGCAAGTGTGCAAGCGGGGAGACTATAGAGCCTGTTACAAATGCATTATTTACATCAGTTATGCACGTGTATGACGTTTGCAGTACATGCATCGATAAGTGGGGAAAAAGTAATGCTTCACTTTAAGTACATTTTCGCTTTACATACATGCTCTGGACCCATTGCGTATGTTAATGCGGGGTATGCCTGTACAGAGTTTCAAAAAACGTCCTCTAGTGCTGGAATTGGAGGGTTGCTAGATTAGTCAGTTGGTATGTACCTGTATGGTCATCGCATACACTGTAATGGGATTATCAGAGGGAATATACGTATTTACACAAACCCAAACTGGGAAAGAGTTTAACATTAAGACATGTTAACTGTCAATCTGACTTTGTAGTATATTTTCTAAAATACCCATGCGGTAACATGAGATTTCGAGGGTAACTATTTACTAGACATATCGGTGAACACAAGAGTCTTATTAGACATAATTCAGAGGTATCACCTATGGTTAGACATTTCAATGAGTGTAAATATACTGTACGTTTAGTCAAGTGAGGTAACAAATCATTTACCAAGTGTTCCGACTAAGGAGGGGAAGGAATAGAAATAGGAATAAACTCCTCAAACAAAGATAATAATTCTGGATAAGTAAATTGAATAGGTTGAATGACAATGATTTTTCTTGTTACTTATAAATTGTGGGGTACTTGTATATAGGATTAAAATAAAACATATGCCTACATTTTATTGGGAATGTTGAAGTGTTATACATCTGCTTGTGGGTGGATTTGGGATAGTGGATAATGCATTTATTTGTTGTATTCATATTGATATATATGCATTGCTCATTATACTGTACATGTTGACAGATTATTGTATTCTATTTAAACATATATGTTTTTTTACTGTATACAGTATATGCATAAGTGTGTAGACAGGTCTCTACAGATTGAGAACTACAGAAGAAAAATGTGATTATATAAGAACATTTGGGATTTATCCAAATGAAAACTGAAGATTCACCATTAGATTTATGGATTATATAAATGTCATGTTTTTGTTTTTTTAGTTAAGGAACCCTCTAATTATATTGTGAAATTCTGTGGAACCCCAACCCTCTCTAATCGCAAGTCAAAAATCAGGTGCATTGTAAGGAACCCCAATCCTCTCTAATAGCGCGTCCGAGATCAGATGCATTGCAAGGAACCCCAACCCTCTCTAATAGCGCATCTGAGATCAGATGCATTGTAAATTCTTCAGTATTTGGTACAATTTCCAAATGATCTGGAAATTGCAGGGGACCCTTTAGGAATGCCCATGGTGGTCTAGGACATTTGGTTGTAGCCGTTTTGCCACGACCCAATGGCTGCTTGTGCTTTGCTGCGATTCAAACCACCGCCTACCACTTTACCACTAAGTGCCTTATACTAAAACTTTCTACCCTAACCGCTCAAACCCTTTCAACTAACCCCCTATCCAAAGTGCTAAACCTCCCAAAATTGACCCCCTACCCTAAACAGTAATAAAATCTACCTTAGAAGCGGATGGCAGCAAGAATTCCAGCGCCGGATCCGCTGCGGTGACTGGTTGAGTCTCGGTGATGCACTGGTGGCCATTTGGTCGTGGGAAAATGGCCGCAACCAAATGTCTCATTCCAAGCCTGGGGAACGGTTGAAAAACACTGGTATATTGCATTCATTCACTTGTTAAAAACTGTTTTTATATGTTTCAAATGTTCAGAACTTTATTGTTCATTGTTCACATCATAATATTTACTTAGCATATAGCCTTGTTGATGCCATGACAGCAATTGCCTAGGAGCGGAGTTTCATGTGAATGAGTGCCTATTTAAAATAAGCTTATTCCACACCAATTAGATGCTTAACAAAGGGCACTTGTGCAGCACAAAATATTTAGTCTCTTTGGTAAGGTGTCAGCCTGGAACTTACAGTGGTGAGAAAAAGTTTGTGAACCCCAATGATAATTATGAAAATTCCATTGTTTTTCCATGATAACCTTCTTGAATCAAAACCAGTCTTTTCTTAAATATCCAATAGGGTTTATATTAACCAACTCCATGTCTTTTGAAACTAAATGGATTTATGAATTAGACAAACAGTGAGTAGTTAAGAGTCAGGGTATGTGCAAAAGTAAGTGAAACTCTGATTTTATCAGCTATATTCAAGGGGATAATTAGAAACAGGTGTTTAATAATTAGGTAGCTCTTCAGGGTGAGTTTGGGATGCTCCACCCTATAAAAAGATCAGAAACTTTGGTTAGTTTGGTCTTCACCTCATAGGTGTGTGGAAACATGTCATGATACGATCAAAAGAAATATCTGAGGATCTCAGAAAAGTAATTATTAATGCTCATCAGTTTTACAAAACTAAAGGATTTGGGGCTCCACATGTTAGACAGGTGGTCAACAAATGGAGAAAGTTCAAGACCACAGTCATTCTACCCAGGAGTAGTCCTACTAAAATCTCTCAAAGAACAAACCGGCAAATCATCTAGCAAGTCACAAAGAGCCCCAGAGTAACATTAAAGGATCTGCAGGCCACTCTCGCCTTGGCTGTGAGTGTTCATGACTCCATTATCAGAAAAAGACTGAACGAGAATAGTGTTCATAAAAGGATAGGCAGGAGGAAACCACTGATCTCTAAAAAGAACATTGCTGCCCATCTAAAATTTGCCAAAGAGCACATAGATGATCCACAAGACTTCTGGAACAATGTTCTCTGGACAGACAAGTCAAAATGTAGACCTTTTTGGCCTAAATGATAAACAATCTGTTTGGTGAAAACCAAACTGCGTTCGAACAGAAGATCCTCATCCCAACCATCAATGATGGTGGTGGGAGTGTAATGGTTTGGGGCTGATTTGCAGCCTCAGGACCTGGACGGCTTTCCATTGAGACAACCATGAATTCTGCATTGTATCAGAAGATTCTATAGCAGAATGTCAGGCCTTCTGTCTGTGAGCTGAAGCGAAAGTGGGTCATGCAGCAAGGCAGTGATCCGAAACATACAAGCAGATCTTCCAAAGAATGGCTGCAGAAAAAAAATCCGAAATTTAGAATGGCGTAGGCAAAGTTCGGATCTAAACCCCATCGAAATGTTGTGGCAGGACCTGAAGCGAGCTGTCCATTTCTTGTTTATACCGTATTCTCTGTGTATTTTCTTCTATACTTATACTGCATTGTTCCACTTTGTAATCATTTTGATACATTTCAATGAGTTTTTAGAAGTTATCATTTTTATAGTCTGATTATTCTTTTTGTGACTCCAGCTCCATATTGTTTTTTGTTATTTCTGCGCATCTTCTCTTTGGTGGAGCTCCAGACCCATATAGAGGTTGTTTCAGTCAGTTGATTGTGTTTGTGGTCCGAGCCCACTACATCTAACCTATCGGCTGTATACTACAATTTTCTAAGCACATATGTAAGTTTTGCTATGTTATCAATGTATAATTGTTTTATCATGTCCTTTAGAGAACTTTCTTAACAAATACAAACAATATCTTTTTCAAAACTGTTCCTCAGTGCGCTTTCTGCTTTTTTTTCTTCAGTGTGTGCTGTATAGAGGGATAAAATAGTTTTTGTACCCTTGTAAATTATACCAGATTTAAATTATCATACATTTTAAAATATGTTTAAGGAAATGGAAAGTGCCCTCTGTCTCACCTTTTGTATGCTAGCCAGCAAGGTCTCGGAAATTTTTATGATGCGCCCTTTTGAAGTTAGCCTAGAGATCAGGTTAAATCTCTAGTACATTTGGGCACTGTCACCAGTCACTACATTTAAAAGTTTTTTCATTGTTTTATTGACCCATTAATACAGAGACCATATTGACCCAGGCAACCTCACAGGAGAGCTCAAAATAGGTATTTTTAAAATGAAGGTTAACCCCTTGGTTACTGTATTAATACAACTGAATAGGTAAAAGGCATTAACATAACATACATATGAATAAGTTATAAGCTTAAAGCAGCCAGTGATCCTACAAGAATTGGAAATGTATTTCTATACAATTGGAACTGGGGATTGGAGGTTCTTCAGAGCTGAACCCCACTATGCTCGAATGACCCCTTTGGTTTCAGAGATACTTGGTGGTACTGTTACCAGCGTTTCCATGCCCTCCAGGGGAAACAAGATGGCAGTAATATATCCCGCAGGCAAGTGCAGCTTCCTCTTAGCCTGCATGACTCGACAGATTTCAACCCCAGCTCAAAAGCAGGAAGTTATACCCATACTTTTACCGACAATATCTCAGGAAGCAAGGGGACCCTAGAACGGAAAATAATGCAGTTCAGATGGGACCAGGGGGTCTCCAGAACTGGTCACATGATCACGGTAACTGATGACAAAACAAAAGGGGAGGGGTCCGGTTCCACTTCATTATATACAGTAGATCGCGTTGTGTGCAAAAAAGTGTCAAAAACCCTTCAGCATGAGAAACACATCAAAGATAATCTCATGAGTAAAAATGGTATGTCTTCACCTGCCATGCCAATGGTGAAACACTAACGGAATCTGGCAAATGACATGCAAAGTGTGTCACTTTTTTTTTTTTAAACTTGTATTTTATTGGGGTTTTTTTTGCACAAATTATTTTGGGGTGGGGAGGGTGAAACATTTAAAAAAAAAAAAAACCTCAAGTGTCTGATTTGCAAGTTCTACTTCAGATTTGTATCGATATTATTTTGTTTATTGATGGGGTTCTATATATATATATATATATATATATATATATATATATATATATATATATATATATATATATATATATATATATATATATATAGTAGCCAGGTCCCCTCTGGCTCCCCGGTTTCCCCCTTGTTCAGGTAGGGGATGCTGCGGGGGAGAGCGCGTCGCTGGGTGCTCCCGGCGACATCAGTTACAGGGCACTGCCATCTTTGTGTCCGCGCATGTGTGGAGGCTCGCAGAAGCGACACGGCAGCCATCTTGCATTCGGCAGTCCCAATGCTAAAGAGACCCATGGGGAACTACAACTCCCAGCAGCCCCAGGAGCTGGAGCTCAGGTGATGCCACAGCAGCCAATAGGGCTTGCAAGATTCTCCTGCTGGAGAAAGATACATTGTTGTGCACAGACCATGCGAGTCAGTTGGTGCTGGGATACGGTAGGGGGAGGTAGTGTGTAGGGAGCAAGTGGTTTCTTACACTAGGCCAGGTAACCCCCTAGGCCCAACTCCCTTTCAGTTTGTGGCGGCTCTAGGGAAGGCCCCTGCAGTTAGGGACTTTGCCCTGTTAGCAGTCCGCTTAGTCAGGGACACAGCTGCAGTGCTGCATGCTCTGACAAGAAGGGTCAGTGTGCAGGGAATCATTCTCTGCAGTAGCAGAGACAGTCTGAGCAGTGAGCTCGCACAGAAGGAAACCATCCACCAGGAGGAGGATGTCATCGCTGAGACTTCGGCGCTGGACACAGTCAGGTCCTCTTCAGTTCTGCAGTACCCGGGTGCAGGAGCACCGGGCAGGTACTATCCAAATCACCAAGTGCACCACCTATACACCTCATCTTAGTGGGCAGCGCTGTTCCACACGTGGGTGGGGTTGTGGGACTCTTGGAATACTGTGTGGGGTTATCACCCATGAGGAGCAGTTACAGGGTGACACTGAATGTTGAGGTCATATTGTTGATGTATGCTGTATTGTGTTTATCTGCCCATATAATAAACCCGTTTTATATATACCTTTGGTGTATGTGGTTAATATATGTGGGTCCTGTGTTAGGGGTCATTCTATCCTTAGAATCCTACAAAGGTGGAGGTGCTGTTTATGTAAGATCATTTCCAGAGGATACACCCCAGGCCTCCTGTGAACCCGACAGGTAAAAGCACCACACACCTGGTAATACATATAGATTCCCTTCACATGCACTCTAGCTGCGATTGAGGGGGGGGGGGGCAGAGGGTAGGGGGGGAAACTGTATTTGAGATGATTTATTTTCAGTGATTCCACAAGTCATACTTTATCATGTAGTTTCAGTCCACTACACATCTATTTATCTGCAATTTACAGTTTACCTGCAGATTCTAGGATCTTATCAAGGCAGGTTACATACGCTGAATCATTTGTCACCCTACACAGAAATGTCAATATAAGAGATTATGCTCCAGTACGGTCCCCCGACTGAAAAAGTTAATAGGCACCTTGAAATGATAAAGGCATAAATAAATGTTTTAGTCAACTATGAAACCTTTATTAGACATGGGCAAGAGAAACAAAAATGAAAACATATTTGCTGTCTGAATGGGAAATGCAGAGACAAGACCGAGACAAAGCAAAAGGTATTCCAGATTTCCTGATATTTTCCTCAAGATATATATATATATATATATAAAAAAAAAGTACAAAATATGGGAATCAAATATAAAACGACATTGTTAGGGTACGTTGTAAATCTATAGGACTTGTGATGCAATAAGAAAACAAGGTGAATACGATCGGCACATGAATATAGTTAACAATTTAGGTGAGATCATAAGGAAATCGGGGCAGCTGGGAATATGGTGGGCCCGGGGCATTGTGTGCACGTGGGGCCTATTACCCCTCCAGAGCCATGAAACCCGTCACACGCGGGGCCTCTTGCTTAGCGTGAAGACGTCATGTGGCGATGCGTGGTACCTGAAGATGCCAGCACTAAGAGGCCCCACGCTCTCCCCCAGCCCAACTTCTGTAATCACAGTTTAAATGTTGTGGTGGTTAATTTAATCATTACATTTAAACTGTGATAAGGGAAGTTGGGCGGGGGACATTTAGTGGGGCATAGCGCCGGGGGAGAACGCGGGGCCTCTTACCTGCTCAACTCAGTGCCGCCACGTTGTCATGGTTACGTGACATCGCAGAGATGAGGTAGAAGGTAAGAGACACTTACAGAGGTGCTCTCCCGTGGCAATCAGTTTAATTGTTGTGGGAAAGAGTGTGTGGCCTCTGTAAGCTCGGGGCTCGGCGTGACTGCACAGATGGAATCACAATCAAGTTGGTCCTAATGTAATATAATTTGTCTTAGAAATCAGGGAAAGGATAAACAAATTATGAGGTTTAGGTGGTTATTCATTAAACTGCGATAGTTCAGATCAGGTGCCATTACACAAAACCTCCCAATGATTTCAATAGAAGTTTCTGAGCAATTGTGCCAATTGTTACTTTCATAAATGTTTGTGTTCAAAAAACCCATGCATCATTTTGTGCCTGCAACACACAGTCAAGTAAACTGAACAGTGTTTAAATTGAAATCTGATCGAGACATTTTAGCATAAACAAAACTTTGTTAGAAAGCCATAGGTACAGTATACACACTCTCAAACACAGTTTTTCAAAATTAAAAGCTTTTTCTGCAATGCCTTGCAAGCTCCTCTGGCAGCGTAAAAGTTACACTCCACAGGGGAAGTCACATTTTTAGGTTGGAATGAGGCAAGCGTTCCTGAGCTGCAAGAAATACTTGCATTGGAACATGATCAGCCGTCAGCATCTGAACAGATTGTCTGTGTGTCAAATTATTTATTCAGTCTACAAATCAACTTGCAGAACTGGGATTTACAGCTTAATCTCAAGAGTTTGGCTACCACACTTTTGAAAAAAAAAAACTCTAAGCACGGCGATGAGGACCTCAAAATAATTTATATTTTGCATGTTACAAATAGAAGAAATATAAAAAGGGAATGTTAAACATTTGTAAACTGTAAAAGAACACATTCAAAATAAACAGAAGTCTTTTCACCCACCCCTTTTTAAGTCTGTATAATATGCATAGAGATGAATAACCATAATTCCCCTTTATTTCATTATTTGAGGATTAAAAGCTTTCACCCAAATTCATTCGCACAATGTCGAGAACAAAAGGAAACGTTAATATTTCAAGGATAGAAATGATAACTAGAAATATTTAACCTGCAACCGTTTTGGACCAAGTACATTTCTGTTATCTATATGCAACTGAAATATTTGGTTGTGCACTAGCTGAGGTGCTGAAAAGCACAATTCTAAATATTGGGAACTGGACAGTAATATACTGTCACATCTATCACACTTTTCTTCCCCATTATCTTTATTTTAACACAAATGCTTATGTATGTTTTTGTTTATTTTTTACAATATGTTCTGCCATTTATAGAAAAAAACATTAAGTTAAAAAAAAATACACCAGGAATGTGCCTGTGCCAATGTGTCTCCGTCTGCGACACTGAAACCGGTAATAGTGCTCAACATTTCAGTCCAACGAATAGCAATGCATTTCTCAGCATTAGGGCTGTTCAATTTGCTGTGCACATTTCAGAAATAGAGCATTATACTTACTAATCCTAGCTGGAACCTGCATAAGAATGGCGTGGCACTTACCTTACTTACACTATTTCTACAGTATGTGGCTTTCTTACTATGTGATCTAACATAACGTACCAAGTACATTGACATGCATTCATAGGCCATATTGTTAATATTTACGGCTTCTTTTAAATAAGTATGTATGGGATATTTTATCAACATAAATGACAAATGCTGTATACCAACACACATCCCTTATAATAAATACTTAAGGCCCAATTCATGAAAATAGTTAATCATTCCTTTCAACTCAATAAATATTATATACCATTCCTGTGAGGGATGTTTAAGCTTGGTATGTTGCCCTGTATGGTTTTCTTCCTTTAATGCACTATTTATTAAAGCATGCACTGCTTATTTTATATATACTCTGTGGGTAAAAAAAAAGGAATGAAGTAAACCAAATGTTGTAACCATTCTTACTTATATTGCCAGTGCAGATTTTCCAATATGTATTAAATAAAGGCATTGCTTTGGTGTATTACAGCCTAGGTTTTCACATTTTACGGTGCTGATGTTAACCATGATCAGACACCAATATATTATTTCAAAAGGTATTTTTCAAATGTTATTGCCTTAAAACACATCTGGTTTTTACAGACCCAACATAAGGTTTTGACAAACTAAACCACATACAGTATAGTAATTTATTGTATAGTGTTGAACGGATGCAAGGAATATTCATTTTTCCAACAAAGCGGATGCTATTTGAGCTGCTCTCATTGGGCTTCGATATTCTAGTTTATTTACAATGTAAACACAGAATTGCTCATTCTCTATTTTATCTGCATGTACAAATTGACGAGCAGTATCATAAAAACATTGCGCATTGCTCTGATATAGAATACATCACCTAGTCAAAACAGATGGCCTATTTCAGCGTGCTCATTAAAAAGTACAGTATTTTGTTTTAGGAATGCAGTTTTGGTTTTGCTTGAGTACAGTCCTCTAGCTGTGGCAGAAGTTGCGCTGCATTGATATTACTGGATTGTGACTCCGTAGGAGGTGATGAATCAGCAGTTCTAGAGACAGTGCTTGGTGGCCCACTGCTACCTGTAATGAAACAATAACATGCAATAATGTACAGATAGCAATGTGATTTTAATAATTTAATAGGTGAACACCTATTCATTGTAATAAAGTGTCAATCTGATTTTAACCCTCAACTGCATTATGTCCAATGTTCTTTATAAAGAAAGCATTAAGTAGGTAATAAATAGCAAAAGATAAGGCTGTGCACACAACATTTTGTTTGTTGCACTTGATGTTTGAGTAGGAATGCGAAAGGTACTTCTTAGTGGGTATTTATATGAAGAATGCACAATATACAAAATGCTTGTGGTATTAAAATATTATCAGGACATAAGTGATATGATTGTACTGCAGCTGTTTGTATCCATATAATTAAGATGGTCTTTACTTAGAAGTGCTTATTATCTAACAGGACATTGTCCACTACACAAGGACATTTTAAACACAGTACTTTTCTTCACAGACTTAACTTTTCCTTGTTCACCCATTTGAGTTTAACCAACATCTAAACTTCAGTTTGGAAAAGTAGGATTTAATTATTAGTCCATTGCTGTAATTAAATCGGGTAACACCCACTAGTAAACTGCTGCACAGGAATCAGCGACACATTACAAAGGGAAGTCTAAAGATAGAAAGGAGTTAAATGCACACACACAACAACGTTTATGAAGATCTATTATATTGGTCACTTTAACCCTAGGATGAATCTACACATATCTTCCCCCCATCCCCACAACCACCACCCCCCCTCTAACTCCCCCCAAAAAACAACAAAGCTACTAGAACTTTGTATTGCACCAAATTAATAGAAGCAAACAGCAATAGGATGAGTTTCTCATAATATTGCCCTGGAAAAACATTCAAATAAGCAATAATATTGTATCTGTATTATGATTATACTGTTGAGTGTTGCTGGTGTATGCAGCTTCAGCAAAAGTACTGTACTTGATTTTTATTTGATGTATCTACTTACACAAAGAAATGGAATCCGACATTTCACTGTTGGTAAAAAGAGGCAATGGAGTTGGGAGTATTTTTGTGGGGCTATAGGTATTCAAAGATATTTTCCTGCCACAGTGACTAAAACATCCAGGAGTAGCTGTAAGAAAATATTTAACATACATTTAAATACATTCAAAGGAATTGAAATACATTTCACCACAGTACATGAATTACCTAAAATCCACAATATGCAACATATTTAATTTAAACATACACACAGTAAAGTATGAATAATCTTAATGTAGTTATGCATGTATTATAACGGAAAGGATTTAAAAGAACACCCTACAAGGGGAAGCAGTGGGGGCATCCAGAAGACCGTCACTTGAAGGAGCAGCAATGGAAGCCAGAAATTCATCCACTTGCTTTAAAGACAAGGAATTGTGGAGTGTCTCTAAGGGACATATGGAAGGCACCATGGAGTATAGTTCAAATCCTGAAAAACAGTACATATTTATTTTTACATGTGAAGATGAATCTGAATACACACTCTTTACGGCACAACCTATGTATAGAGAACTGCAAAGAAATCCTTTTCCCCCTCACATAGACAAAACATTGTTAAAAAGTGTGAAAACATCAGCTGTTGCACAGTATGGAGCTGGATTACAATTGTGTAAAGATATGAGCCCCTGAGCCTCTACTACAGGGGTGGCCAACTCCAGTACTCAAGGTCCACCAACGGGTCAGGTTTTAAGGATATCCCTGCTTCAGCACAAATGGCTCAATCATGGACTGAGCCACCTGTGCTGAAGCAGGGATAGCTTTAAAACCTGACCCGTTGGTGGACCTGGAGTACTGGAGTTGGTCACCCCCGCTCTACAGCAACCAATTCTTTGATTTATTTTATTTATTTATTTCTATTTAAAATGTGCTTTAGTTACTTTTTCGATTTATCACACTATTACTTCATTAATATAATAATACATACTTTGTAAGTAGCCTTCATCTTTTGCGCATAAGCTCAATACAAGCTTACTTCACTATATTTGTCTCTTTCTTAATTTTTCAGGTTCTTCATGAATTTGGTTACTTTATTGTGGTCATTTTAATATGTTTCAGGTACTCTGATCTGGCTGTATTATTGCCTTAACAATATTTGCGCCTGTGTTTCCCATCCCCTATTTATTTCTTAACTATTGTGTATAGTTTTTACACTGTGGCAGCATTTATTGTTACATTTTCTTCACTCATTGATACATTTTGCACACCTAATAATTTCCACTGGTTATATTATATATTGACGTGGCATGCTTTGGCCAAAGGGTTTAACAAAATACCCTTTTTCATGAGATTATTATTTGATTATTTTATCTTAGCCTAATTGTTAGGAGCGCAGGAATCGTTCTTTTTGTTTTTCTATATGTAAGGCCTATCTTTTTACCGGCAGAAAACTTCTATAGGGAGGAGCGCGGTAGTGTGTGTGTGTGTGTGTGTGTGTGTGTGTGTGTGTGTGTGTGTGTGTGTGTGCGCGCGCGCCGAGCACACGCATTTTAAGTGAAACTTTTGTCTTTTGTCACAAAAATTGTATTTGTGAAGGTGATGTTTTAATTAAAAATCAAAACACAATTTCAGTGCCAAAATGCAAATAAGTTTTACTTAGAACGCATGTTTTAGCTATTTGCACTTCTATATTTATAGTATTGTTGTGTGTGTCAGTGTGTGTATGTGTCTTTCCTCTCCCTCCCCCGACTTCACTGATGGCCTCTTCTGGCAGCCGTCACGGAATTTTGTTACAACACAAGGGATTTTTCCTATCAAAACTCTGTAGGTGCCAGCAACGAAGTTTCGCTTCAATAAACAGCATGTTTATTAATGCAGAACAATTTGGTGTTCATAACCTTGCCAATGTACTTACCTTAACTTTGTTATGGTTAGATTTGCAGTAGCCGTACTAAACTTCACAGAAATGAGATGTTGACATTAAAAAACAGATGCTATCCCTCACAGCCAAATCTGTACACTTTGCCAATGTCACCTTTCAATTAAACTTTTCAATGTTGTATACTGTATACTGTAGCGACACTAAGTTTTATGCCAAAGCCTTCCCCAAATATTTGCTTGTAATATTTAGATTTCAGGTAGGGAGAGAAAAAAAAATGTACTCCCCCTCCCTATGAGAAATGATACTAGGGATTCAAAACACATCACATTCTCACGAGAAAGCATTTAACATTTCTGTGCCGTTAAAACCCATTCAGGATAAAGACAAGCCTTTAAAAAGATTTACATTCCAATCAGATTTTTTGCTGCTTAATATGACTAAACACTCCAAGTGGCAGTAAGGGGGTTGTATTAACTGGTTGAAAATCCTATTCAATTTCCAACACAGCTAAGTGAATAGACATTACAAACAAAAATAATACCTGTATTGTGTTATACTGTATGGAGAATGACACCACCTAGAATCTCAAAAGAAAATACAAATGTGGAAGGGGTAGAACCAGTGCTGGAGGAGACATACTTTTATGCCTTGGTGGATGTAGAGTAGGTATTTATTTATTAGAATAAGAAATATGCACCCATGATTTAAAAAGAGATATTTCAGACTTCGGTCAATTATAGATCGTCAGAAAAGTTAAGATTTACTGGGTGACAGCTGTGAAGATAGATTTAAGGGAAGGCTTCATTATGTGACAAGAACATGCTACAGACAAGGAGCGCTTATCAGAGAAGAAAAAAGTGTTCAGAGCATAAAATAGATCTAGTTTTTAGTAGGAATAATAGTGAGAATAGACAATGTTATCAATTGAGGTTGTGTAAGAAGGTATATGGATTCACATCATTGTGAAAACACATTTTTCTGAAACTACAGTACTCAGTCCGTATGTATCACATACAGTGTGTCCGTTTTAATTCATGTGAAGTTTTTATTATTGTTAATTTAATAGATTAAAATATGTTTTAAGAAACATATTCAAACAAATAAGGTGAATAATATTCCTGAAAATATTGGTAAGTCACGGAAGGTATACTTCCATTCATCGATTTAATCTTCTCTTGGTTCAACAGCAACATCCCAAGTTATCACGAGGAATGAATGATGGTATATTTTCAGTGCAAGCTATAATCGTTTACTACAGATATCACAAATGAAGTTGTTGGTGGATCCTTTCCTATACACACACACTATAGTAGCTCAAATACTACATTTCACAGTTGACTTTCAGGTGCAAAGAGGTCAAGTCATCACATTGATATGGATACCTTCCATTAAATAGGTCTACAATCAATATAATGCTGTAAGCAATACGTTTGTCAGATGTATTAAACTATTTTAAACATACAACAGAAACGTATTCAGGGAAGGATAACTTCTTCGTTCTTTTAGTTAATTCAATTGCCATGTAAAATACCATGTCTACATGAGTAATTATGACTTATTGTGGTCTAGAACTGTAATCTTTTTAACAGCACGCCAACGTCTTCAGATTTAAAATCAAGAAAATCAGATGTCCACGTCCATTTTTCAAATGGTCCCCAGTAATTCATGTATAAATAACATCTATACATATTAAAATGTGGAATTTAGCCTCAAGATTTATGTTGTGTAATAATGATGATCAGTGTGATTTGGCATAGTTGGCTGAGCTCAATTTTAATGACATTCTATCAATGTGGATGATTCAAACATAAAACAATGTCTGAAATTCAAGCTCCAATCAGGGTCATTTTGAAGGCATGAGAACATGTCGTAATTGTGCAGCTTTATCACAATTGAAAAGAAAAATGACAAATGAACGAGGCCATGTCTTTTTAGAGAGAACAAGGATGAAGTGGAGTAGAGAAGACAGAAAAAAAAAAAAACCAGGTTAATCATGAATGATTTTTTGTTAAGATTTGATCTATGTTGGTGATTAATGATGCAATTTACACTTTCGTAAACTAAATCATAGCCAAGAAATAAATCATCAATATGTAGATGATCATGATCAAAAAGGGTTCAGTTTATCAAGTGTATCAACACAAGGATTGTGAAAGGTGAATGCCACGGACGTGTTGTTTCAAGTTAAAAACATAAATAAAAAAAAACAAAGTAATGAAGGGAGTATTCTTTTAGATAAACAAAACATACCATTGGTTGGGTGTCGAGCAAATGAGATAGAAAATCTTTTAACAGCAGAGCTGCGTGTGGCGTCTAAGAAAGAGAAAAAGAGGTACCTGAAATTCACAACAGCCACCAACTGGAAGAAGATAAATATAGGAAGAGAGGAAGAGAAACCCCCCTGTGTATTGGAAGTGGTTAGAATCCAGCCGCATGCGTGTAGGCCACAGCACAAGGATCATATTTAGATTAAAGGGGTAAACTTGTTGGATGCCAAATGTTAAATATTTAGTAAGATTCTGGAAAACAAGAGAAGCTGGCTATTCTGGCTATTCTAATGTAATCTGGAGTTACATTTAACCAGTATGTTTAATTTAATCTTGTTTGTTAACAGTTATGGTCTTTGCACTTTGGTTGGGTTGTGTCTGTGTTAAATGTTACTATAGGTTAAAGCCCACAATAAACAACCACATTTTCAATGTAATATTGATGAATGTAAATTATTTTCATGTTTACTTCTATAAAATGTTGCAAAATATATGTATGTTTAATGTCTACATCTGAACCTCTTCCTTAGTGTATCTTCTGTTTTACATTTTTACAAGCTTTTAAGGATATACAGGTAAAATCCCAAATTTAATATAGGGCAAATAGCACCGAAATCACTCACTATGTAAGCTTGCCATCCAGTGACTGATACTAGGAGTTTCTAAATCCAGAAGGCACAGCTTTTTATATATATATATATATTTTTTTTTTTTGTGTGCATGAGCATGTGCACATACCATCTATGCAGCCAGAAGTAGTCAGCTTTTTACGATGAGCACGAGCATAATCCAGTAGGTTAGGTGCACTTGAAGAACCCCAGAGCACAGAAGTGCTAAACAGACCCGCACAGTGAGATCCTAGTGGAAGTTAGAGAAAATACATACAAAATCCTTGTGTTCCTCCTTTCACATTGGTGATGCATGCAGCATGCAGTATAACCTGGCTCTTGCCACATGGAAGGCAAACATTGACACTGTTATATACGGAATCATAACGTTCTATGCATTCTGCCAATCTGCTGTATCCTGTGCCATCTTCTGCTTAACTTAACAATGAAGGCTGGATTTTTACTAGAGCTTATACTGTATTTGAAGTGTACTTTTTGTTTACATAAGTTAATAAAGACGTAAACATACCGATAACGGTTTGGCTGTTTAATGGTAATATACTTTTTAATCTGCCTTTTTAAAGAAGTAAACATGGAAAAATAAATAAATAAATGGATGTAAAAAATGAACAAAAAAATACTACAGATGAGCTCTAGATGTAATAAAATCACCATCAGCTTTAGGCCTAAGCAATTTATATACTGCTCAGGTATTAACACAATGTACAGTAGGGTGACTGTACTTTAAGTCATTCCTGGGGCTTGGTAACACCAAATGTCAGTGATGTCACAGGGTCCTGTCCCACATGAGACATAATTTCAACTCAGTCTGCAAATGGAGCAGCAAAAAAAAAAAAAAAAAAAAAGAAGAGCAGCGGGCAGTCAAAACAGGATGGCTATATGCTGCTCACAAATAATGATTGAGGCATACAGAGAATAATTGTACAAAATGAATCAGTGATTTTTTTTTCTGTTGAGCTATTACTACTTGGACCAATTACTGTGAAGTAAAAATAAATACGGTGTGCATTGGGAAATACATATATTTACAACTGTAAATGTTGGATATGAATAAATGTGTGGCAAGAGGCAATGTTGTAACAGACACGGTCTTGATTTATTTTGTGTTCAGCTCTGTGCACACACTTTTGCCGGCCTCACAAGTCCCTGCCTTAAAGACTTTACATTTTCATTTTGGTGACTCCGCTATGGTCACAAGGACAGCAAATATTCAGATTTTAAACCTGGTCAGCCCACATTACAGTATCTTTACAACCAAGCTAAAAGTAGCAGGCTTCATTGTTCTCTCCTTTCTGGCATGCTGGGGTATACTGCACGATTCTGCAGCAACATTACTAATGAATCCTAAGAAAACGTTGTGGTATTTCTGAAGCCTGCCTGGATACACCGAGTTATCAGGGGGAACAATGAAGCCAACTACATCTGTACTTTTGTAGATTAATAAACGTTGCACTTTGCCAACAAATGCTATAGCGGTTTACGACTTTTTAGGAAATGTCCCCGTCCTGTTCATTTTCAACCAATTCTTTTGCCCCTGAAGCTGTTATTGAACATCTAAGGCTATGGTCTCAGTCACTGCGTGCACGCTCACGTCGCAGCGCCTGGCGGCACGTGCACCAGTTTCAGCCGCGATCTATGGGCTAGGGGTCGCGATGGGACGCGCGTCCGGAGAAGAGCAGGGGGAGCAAGGACAAGATTTCTGGCGGGGGCGCAGCCATGACATCACGTGGCTGGTTCGCCCTCATTCGCTGAACCGTCGCATTGACGTGGCCATAGCGCTAAGAGACAAAAACCTTGTCTTTGGGAAAGGCGGTCGCGCATTGCGCTTCATGCAGGCGCGCGCAGGTAGCGACTGAGGCCGGCAAGTAGAGGCACGTACCTTGTTCGTACCGCGTGCAGTGGGGAAGAAGCCTAAGGGCTGTAATATGGTGCGCGCGCCAATTATAATTGGCTGCGTTAGCCAGATGTTTGTATACTTGGGACGCGCACGGCCGTGAGTGGTGGGGCGGTAGACCAGAGAAAATACAAGAGAATTGTATTTTCGCGTCATCGCCGCCTAGCACTGTGACATCATAGCCACGCCAGTCACCGCTTACCCTCTACAAACGAAACTCCCGTGCCATGCGCACGCCCGTACCAGCGCGCACTATATTACAAGCCTAACGCTTGGTTTGTGCTCAGAACATGAATAGCGAGCATTGTATTCACTGTTAGACTTTATATCTGTATAGCCACATGAAATGGGGAGGATTCAGTTATCAGGCATTTTTTTAATTCAAAACAATGCAAATGAAAGTTGCTGGAAAAACAACGGATACAACCTCTGAATGGGAATTTTCTTACGAACAGTACAAGAAAAACTAAAATAAACAAAAACACCTACACAACGCCTCAAAAAAGAAAATGAACATGTAGGATCCTATGGTGTGCTCTTGTTTTTTTTATACATTTATTCAGTCCATCTTTCGACATGACTTCATGACCTTGTGTCTAAAGAATCAATGTCGTCAGTCATGAAGAAACATTCTGAATCAAACCGATTAAGCAAATATAGTTTAGTGTCCTATATTCTAATATATACTGCTGAAAAATGTATGAACAATTTTATTAAATAAAAAGATTTACTGTTCACATTGCTCATTCCATTTTTTTTTCTTGCAATTTCCCTGGGTTTTTATTTTTTCATTTTCACCATCGTGATTAATATTCCAACAAGGTTAATGTTCTGACAAACGATAGCTGGCAGACATTTAGTATTCCGTTTCTGAAACAGAATATTAATGATAACTAAAAGGTATAGGTTTTGTAATATGTGAAGCACACACATTTGACAAATCTACTCTCTCTTAACTGTTTAAAGCACATGTCCATCATAATTTCTGAATGATAGCATTAGCATTGCCTCCACATTCAAGAAACCCCCCCCCCCCCAATCAGGTTTAGTAATACTAGCGTAAAGTTGGTCATTTTCCGGATTCTTTTTACATTTGAGAGTTCAAAGCCGATGTTCAATGACTTCTGAGATACTGAAATTTGTGTTTGGACATTACTGCTGATAAAGTAGTCTCGACGCTTGCTTGGGTGACTCAAGTATCTATTTAATATGCTGTGAAGCCGTTTCCAAGTGCTGGAGAAGAGTTTAATGCTATTCAAATATATGGAACTAAAATCTTCCTCAGCACCCGTTGGACATCTCCCAGGGTATGGAATAAACCAGCAATACTACTTCCACCTTTTTCTTCTTTTTCTATGTAAAGAATGTGCAATGTATAATTCTACATTCTTTCCTAAGCTGGCAATCATTTGGTGCTCCGGTTATTATAAATCCTGATTGTGTGCCTAACATAATGGCTGCTTCAGTCAGTAACTCAGCAGCTACAATATATCTTTATATCACTACGGTAACATTATCAAGCATTCCAGGTTACAGCTCAAACTGCTGGGAACATTGGCAACAAATGATCACAAACAGGAAAGTGTTACAAAAATCTTGCACTGCTTGGGAGGTGAGCTAACAGACCTGCTATAGAAATCAAAGGATGCTTTAAAATTAATTAAAAATGGCATTAAGCATTGAATACAGATAAAACAGTCACTATTATCTAATACTACAGAACTGATTTTTTTTTTTTTTTTTTAAACAAAAAAGATTTCACGTGTTTTATTGCTTTACGGACGATAGAAAGATGCAACATTGAAGACTGATGGAAACCAATAAACTATTTCCAATGAAGGCCATAGGGGGATTTTTTTTTTTTTTGTATTTTTTATTGAAAGGGACCTAAACAAAATAAAAACTATTTTGCATTAACTTTAATTTGGGACAAGCTATTTTTTATGGAATGTGGTTTCAAATGTTTACATTTTTTTTTTTTAATTCTGTAATTTCACATAACTTATACCAGCAACTTAATTGGGAACAAGGTGGGACAGAGTGAATAAGCTACTGTACATTGGGACAGTTTTATTAGGACATTATAAAGCTGCTGCTACATCTAAAGCAACTAAGGCCATTTCAATTTTCTAACTAGATTTGATCTAACTACCAGCATACTCTGGATCCTCATACTGTATATTTTGAGTTCTCCTCATCTCCACAGTAACATTGTCAAAGACTTACCACAATAATAGTAAG